>NC_073242.2:93270757-93573787 GCF_029281585.2 Gorilla gorilla gorilla
CAATTATATGCAAGATATGCTGGTGCTGGTGTCCCTGATATACATAATTTACTTAATCTGAACAACTTTAATTGATGCAAAGTGTTAGGTGTTTGCTCCATCCTATCCTTCTATGTGATGCATTTGGGAGGTTAGCGAGAATGTACTCAGAGATAAATGAGTTAATCAGGACTTTTCTCAGCTTCTTTGGAGGGCTTGCCATAAAAGCAGGCTGGGAAGTAGACTAATGTTCTACTTTAATGGCTTCCCAAATCCTGCTACATTTTAAAGTTACCTGGGGAGCTTTTTAAATAGCTCTCATGCTAAGATTCCACCCCGAGACATTCTGATTTGATTGGCCTGTGGAGGGCACACTGGTACTATTGAAAATTCCCCCCAGGGGCCTGGGACACAGCCAGAGTAACTCAATAATGTCAGAGTTAAGAGGGGGGAGTGGTCAAAATCACATTAATAGCAGGAACATACTTTTCTTATTTGGAAATAGACTGTATTGTCTTCTGAGCAAAGAAATGTTGACTCTGTCTAGATCAGTCTCTTCCTCAAAATTTCAGGAAGAATCTGACCACAACCATGAATGGGCAGAGACTTGACTGCATGTGCAGCTTCTGTACTCTTTCCACCATGCAGGACCACACTCTACAAAGCCCTAGAAGTCTGGGCAGAGTCTGCACTCTATTAGCATGGTGTTCAGGCTGGACATGATAGGATTTATCTGATTCAAAGATTACAAAATGGCCAGGAGTCCTTTCTCAGTTCATGAGAAGTTGAGTTTCTCTGGGGAAGAAGAAAAGTGTTCTTAAATAAGAGTAGATGAAAGAAGAGGCAGGAGAAGATTAGAGAACTATAGGGCATTAGAGGATGGAGGATGGTCCATATGGATAAACTTCAGAAGCCTAAGATATGGTGTATGATCCTCCTCCTCCACCCATCTTGGGTGTCACAAGGGACGAGTAGAGTTAGACCCAAGAGTTTTGTTTTTTTTTTAGTTAATCTTTTACCTGCATTGATTTGAGCATGCTTCAAGCACTTTAAGTAAAAGAATGTATAAGTCTGTGTTGGTGGGTACTGTTTGACATAAGGGCAAAGTCCATAGAAGTTCTACGGAAGCTCAGGATGGACTTCAGATCACTGAGTTTGAGGCTGTCTCATAATTACCATGTGGATGTTGAAATGAAGCAGAAGCCATGAGGTAAATTTCCCTGGCCCATTCCTCATGGTACAATGAGAAATACCCGTCCTTGAAAAAGACACCAAGGTACTGTAGCTGTCAGGCAGATCACGGTGTCCCTATCTAACAAGGCTCAGAGAGGTCGGACAGCTTGCCTAGGTTACTACACTAAGTGGCTGAGCCAAGACTCAAATCCAAGTCAGTCCAAAATCTTTCCAGAACCACACCATGAACACTTTGTCTTTTTCCTTCCATCACTGGCTTTATGAGCCAGATAAAAAACAGGAGTAGCTAAGCATCTTTTTTTTTTGCTTTATTAGTAGTGTTAATTGATGCCCCAAAGTTGTACATATTTATGAGGTACAGTATATTTCAATGCATGTATACATTGTATAATGGTATAATGATCAAATCAGGGCATAGCTATCAACTCAATTAGCATATCCATCGACTCAAACATTTATCATTTTTTTGTGCTGGGAACATTAAAAATCTGGTTTAATTATTTGAAAATAGGCATTTTTAATCTAAAACCTTTTATTCAAGTATATATACAGTTAAAATCTCAGTAACACTGGGAAGAGGGAGGGAGTAGATCCCTGGATAGGGAAGTAGACACTTACGGGATTGTTTTCTACTGACTTTAGAGGAGAAAGAGGAAGCAAGATGTGTGTCTTCTGTTGCCTTGTTGTCACCAGGGCATTCTAGAGAAGATCAATGAGCGTCACCTCCACTTCTTCTCCTCTTATATTCCTACTGTTCCTTATACTCTCTGGCAGTGATTCTCAAATTTGAGCATGCTTAAGAATAATGTATGGTGCTTGAGAAAACACAGGTTGTTGGCAACACTCCTGGAATTACTAGTTCAAGCATTCTGGGGTGAATCCCAAGAAAGCTGCATTTCTAGCAAGTTTCTAGCTGCTGCTGCTGCTGCTGATGATGATGATTAGAGACCAGCTTTGAGACTGTTGCTCTGAGGCCTATTTATGGCCTTAAATTTGGTCAAACATCAATTGGCAAAGTTAAAAACAACAACAACAAAACAAACAAAAAACAAGTCAGTTTCTGGACAACACCCAGGACAGCTGAATCATAATCATTGGACTAAATGATACCTGGGTCCTTTCCCACTTTTTCATTCCATGACATTCTTAAAAGATTAAGAATAATGAGAATCCAGGGATGCCTGCAAACAGTCAAATCTCTATTTTTTTTTAACTTTCCTGGCATGTATATCACTTAATAAGACCACCAAATTACTACTATTTTGATAATGTCTATTTTCATGTCACACTAGAAAAAGCAGGTCTTTGGAATTAAACAGATTCAGATCTTCCATTTGCATGTGTGTAAGCTGGAGATAACATAATTATTTAATTTTATGATGATTATACAGCTCTTTTACATAGCATCTAATATGTAAATTTATTTTTTTATAAAAATAGAATAGTGTCATTCTTTATTCATGTGTTCCATAAATATCATTAATTTTGTATATCTGACACTCATAGGATTTAATGCCACAATTGTTTATGGTATATTACATTGTATAATTGGAGAAAATGTGTTATTTATGAAATGTGAAATATAATATTTTTTTTTCTTTTTTCTTTTGCTAGGAGTGGTGGCTCACGCCTGTAATGCCAGCACTTTGGGAGGCCAAGGCAGGCAGGTCACCCGAAGTCAGGAGTTTGAGACCAGTGTGGCCAACATGGTGAAAGCCCGTCTGTACCAAAAATACAAAAATTTGCTGGGCATGGTGGCATGCACCTGTAGTCCCAGCTACTCGGGAGGCTGAGGCAGGAGAATTGCTTGAACCTAGAAGCAGGGGTTGCAGTGAGACAAGATTGCACCACTGCAATATATCTTGGGCGACAGAGTGAGACTCTGTCTCAATCAGTCAATCAATCAATAAAATATTTTTTTTTCAAATCAAGGTATCCTTAATTGCAATGTTAACAATGATGAAAGGACACAGTGTCCAAGACCACAGTGATGTTGTTCTTTTGATTATTTCAGCAGAAGAGTAGGAAATGAGAAAGTAAATATTTTCTTGTGAACTCTAGACTTATGGAGGCTTTGGGCAAACAAGTCAATACTATTATCCTTACTTCAAGTTAGGGCTTCTGAAAGCCTACCCTAAAGGGTCAGATACAAGGAATCTCCAAAAGTTGTTCTCTAGCTATACTTCTAGCTGAGGGCAAAAGCAGCAGCTCCTGCTCATTTGTGAGTCAAGCAGGTGTTGAAATTCAAGCTTCTACAAGTTATGATGAAACTGCAGTGGGGAGTGGGTCACACAGGATCCCAGAGGCCCATTGCCGGTGTCAGGATGCTAATGGATTATGCTCACCACACAGGGATGCTGGGCCATGTAGGTGGCCTGACCTGGTTTGGCTGTGCAGAGCAGGAGATGCCTCTAATACCCAGCCAGGGCTGGGTTTCATGCAGCCCTGGAAAGTTTTCTCCAAGCAACTCTGACCCCAAGGAAAATGCTGCTTTTGCAGACTGAAAGCCTTGAAATTGCTTTAAAATGATTTGGTGAAGGCAACCTTGACTCAGGTCTCCCCAGCAGCAGGAGGATTCTGCTGTGAAATGACAGCAGGACACTGAGAACTTTCCATATACTTTACATGCCGGATCTCAATCTTTGCAACTAACTACTATATAATTATACACAATTTAAATATATTAGCTTATTTTATATAATCATTTTATGCAGGAGATCTCTGAGATTTTATGAAATGGTATAACTTAAATAGATTTACCCAGCAAGTAAGGGTTCATGTAGGGGTTCAAACCTAAGACTGTCAGATGGCAGATGGCCGAAATGTTCTCTTTTCTTTCTTTCTTTCTTTTCTATTTATTTATTTTTTTTGAAACAGAGCCTCGCTTCTTCGCCCAGGCTGGAGTACAGTGGCATGATCTCAGCTCACTGCAACCTCCGCCTCCCGGGTTCAAGTGATTCTCCTGCCTCAGCCTCCCCAGCAGCTGGGATTACAGGCATGTGGCACCATGCCCAGATAATTTTTGTATTTTTAGTAGAGACAGGGTTTCACCATGTTGGCCAGGCTGGTCTTGAACTTCTGACCTCAAGTGATCCGCCTGCCTCGGCCTCCCAAAGTGCTGGATTACAGGCATGAGCCACTGTGCCCAGCCGATGTTTTCTTAACTACTCCATCTACGTTCTGCAAACTTGGGTCGTTTAAGCACCTTCTGCACTATGATCAAATTATGTATTTTTAAAGTTTTTAGTGTAAAATAGTTGTGCCTCAATCTAAGCAATGTTATCTATTAAACTATAGTTTTGATGCTTTACTTATGTTTTTTTCCCCTAAAACATAGTGAGGTTAAAAAAAAAATCTGTTTTGCTTATATATTATGATCATGATACATCAGGGTGATATAGCCACTCAGCATGTAGCCTCTCAAGGAATGTACCATTCTTCACTATTGTTTATCCAGGATATCTCTTTCTGCCCCCTTGCCCCTCTTCCTCTCTCCCTCCCTTTCATTGTTCCTTTCATTGACCCCAATTTTCAGGAAGCTCACTACATCTGTTTTGGCCTTATTACACCTCCCACCATTGCCCTTTGCTTTTCTCAGCTACTTCTTCAAACGCTTGGTAGCAGACTGGATCTCCACCTCTCCAGATGCCTATCACATAGCCTCAAGTTTCCTGAGAATCTCTTTAAAGAAAAAAAGTGGAGATGTGGGGTGGAAGAAAGCGATAGAGGAGAATGACGACAATAAATGCAATTATAGAGCTCTTACTACATGCCAGGATGTGGTATAAGTACTTTTCATATTTTAATTATTTCAAACCTCACTGCAACATTATGTGATAATAATAGTATTATTCTATGTTACAGATGCGGAAATGGAAACTGAAAGTGCTTGTCTCTTGTCTAAGGTCACCAGCTGGGACAAGGATGTGACCTAGACAGTCACTCAGTAGCTCAGAGTTTCAACCTTTTTCTAAAAATGTCATGCTTTTAAAAAATTCTCTTTGGTGAATTCTTCTCTATAGGTTTTTGATCAATTCTTTGGATTTTTTTTGGAAACTCTCCAAAATGTCCCTGAAAGAACCTTAGCCTTATTGTAAGAGTTGTTGGTTTTATTTCAGAAAGGGGAACTCATGAATGCCCTAACATATGTCAAATTTTCCATTCTGAAACTCTACAAAGGTCTTTAACCTTACAAAAGAACATTCATTCCCAAACATAGTATAGGGAAAATTTTATGTTTATATAACTTAAAATAGGGTCTTTCTGTTTCAAGGATGGAAGTCAAGAGCTAAGAATATATGGACACTGTAAAGTTCTGTACTATGGTTTCAGTCATGAGCCATGACATTGAACCTTTCTGAATATCAATCAGAGTCCCTGACTCATCGCTTTGTTACAATATCAACTATGTAAGAAGTAGACCAAATTTTGACTAATTATATCTTAAAAATAAACATAACACAATAAACAAATTTGTTTTTATCTTATATCAGAGAGAAAGGCTGGTAAACTGGAATAACCATGGCTCTTGGAATTAGGAGGATTTCAGTTAACACCTGGCCACTTTTGAGCTGGGGGACATAACATTAAAACAAGCTTCAGTTCCTTGTCCAAAAATGAGCTTAAAGATCTCAGAACTGGGGGAAAATTAACTGCATCCAAAGTCTATTTAGCACTTTGGCATGTGGAAGGGATTCAATACTACCCCATCCCACAACTTCTCTTTTTGCCATCTCTAACATAACCAGTTCTAGAATCCACATCCCTGAATACCAAAGCTTAAATAAAAGTCCACCAATTCCTTGAAGTATTTAACTGTTCCTAAGACAAATATTTCTTCTTTAAATTTGAAGATAGCCATAGCAATTTCCTTTTGTCAGATCCTTATTTTGTGAATCCTAGATCCAGAGAGTTTAGCATCAATTACAGCATAGTTCATCAAAAACAATCCAATCCTTCATTAGGAAGTTCAGATTTTTTAAGACAATTCAATTAATAGCATCCACCAACACATGTATTTTCTCTTTAGACCTACACTGACCTGAGGTCTTTTCTTCCCTTACGTTATTCCTCTGTTTCCCCATCTCTCACTCTCTCCCCCACCCCCAGTCCATGTTATGTATTCCATTCAACTTCTGTTTTTTTTTCCCCACCAGCCTCTAATTGACCTGCTTTCTTTCTGTCATTCTCCTATTTCCTCAGAAATGCATCTGTCAAAGATGGAGAAGGAATAAAGTCAATTGTGAAGGCAATGACCTTGTACTCTTAAATTGGTTTAAGTATTAAGGCATGAGAATGAGAATTCCCATATTAATACATTTGTCCAACTATATTTCAATTACTCTGTCTCATGTTATCCTAGCCTTTACTCTAGGAGCTCTTGAGTACCACATCTTATCTGTACACCTATGCCTGACAACACTGGACCCGAGGAACCCAACCATCTCTGCCCCAAACCGTTGCCCCTATTTTGGAAGCCCATGCTGCCTCCTTAGTTGGCCAAGAATGCCTCAGCAAGTTGGGTAGAGGGTCATATGACCCTAACCCCACCTACTAGTATTTGGATCAGAGGCAAAGCTTTCCTCCCAAAGGAGGGTCCACACGTTCTTTCTCCTAGAAATTTGGCATCCAGTTTCACCTTGTTCAGTCAGGCTCTCTTTTGAAATCAGAGGTGATATGAAGCCATATTTGTGGCAGTCATATTTGGTCCTGTGATGGCAGAGCAGAAAAAAGCAAAGGGAATTAATTGTGGAGAGAAATGAAAGATGACAGCAGAGAGAAGAAAGGAGAGATGAGGCAGAGAGAGGGAGATAGAAAGAAAGAGAACTAGAGATGAGAGGCTATGTTGTCCTCAGAAGAATCTAGCTGCCTTCAATCCAATAGTGATTTATTCTTCAGTCCCTAGATCAAGTGGGGCCTGACTAACTTTCCTGAACTTGGATGCTCTGAGAAACCTCTGGATTTTGTGTAAGTTATTCTGTAAGGATCATGTTTCTTATTCCAGGAAATTTCTGAAAGAAATGGCATTAGACACAGACATGACAAACCTGTGGATTCTGTTCACATAAATTTTTATCCTTGAAGAATCATGTTAAAAAATATGAAACCATTTTATCAAAGGCTGCTTGAATGCATTGGCAGTAGGCTTTGTGAAATATTTAGGCTCATATGTCAGCAATTCTCAAGCTAATACTAAATCGGACCCTTCAGTAATTCAGTAACTAGAGTTTGATATCTCCATCCGAAAAAATGACAAAATTGGATAATAGGTCCAGAATCTAAGAGGTGAAGAAATAATTTTGAATGTGTGGTTTGGACACAGAACAAGCTAGGTACAAGTCCCAGCTCTGTCACTTATTGAGATTTGGGGCAAGTTATTAAATGGCACTAGGGCCAGGCACTGTAGCTCACACCCGTAATCCTAGCACTTTGGGAGGCCAAGGCGGGTGGATCACCTGGGGCAAGAGCTCAAGACTAGCCTGGCCAACATGGTGAAACCCCATCTCTACTATAAATTAGCCGGCTGTGGTCGTGGGCACCTATAATCTCAGCTACTTGGGAGGCTGAGGCAGGAGAATCGCTTGAACCTGGTGGGCAGAGGTTGCAGTGAGGCAAGATTGTGCCACTTTACTCCAGTCTGTGTGAAAGAGTGAAACTCCATCTCAAATAATAATAATAATATATAATTATTATAATTATATTGTATATTATATATTATATAATATATAATATAATTATTATATTATATATTATATTATATTATATATATATTATATTATATATAGTGTAATAATTATTATATTATATATTATATAATATTATGTAATATACAATATAATTATAATAATTATTATTATTACACTAGGACTCAGTTTTCCGTTAAACTGATCTTTTCTGTGAGGATTATGGAGAGAGAAGAGGAGGTAGAATAAAGAAGAAGGCGGAGAAAAAAAAGAGCATGAGAGGAAAGGTTGAGGTAGAGAAAGGAAATGAGAAAAGTTTTTCATTGTTTTGCTTCAGCTTGCTCTAAAGCACTTGCAGACTAACATAGAGTCATGGAGGCCTTTAATCTATGGAACAATTGTAAGGAGTGGGAATGATTCATAACCTTCACCTTTCATTATTTTGGATCATTCTTTCTTAATATGTGGGGTCTCCCTCTGCTGCCCAGGCTGTATTGCAGTAGTACAATCATACTCACTCTAACCCGAAACTCCTGTACTCAAGCCATCCTCTTGCCTCAGCCTCCTGAGTAGCTGGGACCACAGGCATGTGCCATCATGCCTGACTAATTTTTATTTATTGTTTTATAGAGATGGGTTCTCCCTGTGTTGCCTAGGCTGGTCTCGAACTCCTGGCTTCAAGCAATCCTCCTGCCTCAGCCTCCCAAAGTGTTGGGATTACAGATGTGAGCCTCTGCATCCAGCCCTGAACTAGTTATTTTTTATAAATGACTTTGTATCTTTAGTGGTATAGAAATAGAGCATTCATATTCATGACTTATCAAGCCTCAATGATCCTAATTGAATGTTTTGGATACTCTGTTTTATCTCAAACTTAAATATCTAATTCCCTGATATATTCTAGGGTAGTTGCATTAATTTATTATTCAACAAAATTATTAAATACCTGCTAACTGGTTTGTAATTTTCTCTCCTGTTTAAAATGTTTCCTCTGGCACTTTTAATTAATGGAAGCCCCTAGAAACTGCAGATTTTTGTTTTATACCTTACATGAATGTGTTTTATGCAACAGAAATGTGAAGGCCACATTAGAAGCTGAGGATCTCTGAAGGGAAGTGTATGAATATAACACAATATAAACCATATTTGATGTCCTCATGTTGCTATGTGACTTGTCTTCAGCCCTATTATTATGTTGGCTCTAATTATACCTATTATCCATTCTGCCACCTTATACCAATGTTCCCCATTTTATTTTTCTACTCTTCATATTAGGGAAAAAATTTAATCTTCAGTTCCTATTTGCATAAAAATTTGAATGGTTCTGAATTGAGAATCTAAGTCTCAGTTCATCCTCTAATTCTGAAATTCATTAACAAGATTTTACATAATCCTTTTAACCCTACTGTTTTTCAGTTTGTTGTTTTTTTCTCATCCATCAAATGGGACTAATAGCATCAATTTAATTGTGTTTATCTTGGATGATGTGTTATACAATATATAGATTTTGTACTATTTAAAGAAAAAGCTAATGTATAGTTTCATTTTTTCATCAATACTATTCTAATAGTTTATTGTTAATAGGTTATTTTTACTTGGTTTTTATTGTTCCGTTTTTATGCTCAATTTGTCCATTATCACACTGCTCTAAAAAAAAAAAAAATCATTGTAAGAGTGACATGACCTTTAAAATGTTCCAGAAAATTTTCATTAGTCATCTTCACTGCCTTCATCATTGTCCTCCTCCTGGTTTTCATAGGAGTAGGAGTGTGAGCATAATTTTTATAGTGTGACTTCTAAAGGAAAGCATGTATGCAGAAAAGTCTGAGTTGTTTGGTAATGAGGAAAGTCGAATCTTGCCTTATCCACACCTGCATACCACTGCCAAAGTCCCCTATCACTTTAGAGACTCTGTTTGAGAAGTGTGATATTGATTGCTGTGTTGCAGAAGCCAGCCTCGCAGCTGCATCCTCCGGAGAATACGCCGCAGTCGGCAGCACAGGACGGATGACTGACAGCCGGCACCCAGTCTTTTTTTTCCGACAAAGCTTTCTCTTGACGTTAATTTTCCATCTCCTCTCTTGTTAGCGGTTGCCAGTTTCCAACCTAATGCCCAACTGCCAATCAGCTACTGGTTATTTTTAATTAAGACCACTCAAAAATTTCCCTCACGTAACTTGCATGGAAAAAGGGGAATCCTTTTATTCATAATCGAATTTCATGTGCAAATTGCCTTCATCACACTTGTCTGGCAGTTCTGTAATGTGCCAGGGAAAAAGCAGCATTTTTTCCTGTTCAGCCATGCATGGGCTCCACACCTTGCTTCTTGGATACTCAGTCACAATTATCTATTTTTATTTATGTCTCATTAAATCTGCAGCAGCTGGGTATTGACTGACTCGGCCCTTGCCCTCCATTGCCTGTGAGCAGATGGCACTGACTTCGCTTGGGTCAGACTCTAAGGTGGACCTAGAGGAATGACTTACAAGAAAAATATCATGGGGTGGGTAATGATGATTCCCTGACAATGTATAAACCCCAACATGTTATGACCTGACAAGTATCAGGACACTTATCTTGGTTCCCATTCAAGACTTACTTAAATACAGGAATCAGAATGACTTGGCAATGTAGAACATAAAATATATTAAGCTCCTTTGATTTAGACAGCTGTTTCTGTTTCTTTTTTTTTTTTTTCCTCCTTTTTTGAGACAGAGACTTGCTTTGTTGCCCAGGCTGGAGTGCAATGGCATGATCTCAGTTCACTGCAATCTCCACCTCCCGGGTTCAAGAGATTCTCCTGCCTCAGCCTCCCCAATAAGTGGAACTGTATAGGCACACACCACCACACCCGGCTAATTTTTGTATTTTCAGTAGAAATGGGGTTTCACATTTTGGCCAGACTGGTCTCGAACTCCTGACCTCAGGTGATCTGCCCGCCTCAGCCTCTCAAAATGCTGGGATTACAGGCATGAACCACTGTGCCTGGCCTCTGTTTTTATTTTCTAAGAAAATTTTTACAAATAATTAAAAGCTACCCATAAACACGGGGAGAAATTGTCCCCCATTTTTATTCTTTATTGTACTACGGAAAAGTCAAGACCTTGTGTGAAGTTTTGAATAGTAATAAAAAAATTGACGTCATCTGGACCATACACTCATTATAATTAGAAATTATTTCTAAATTTGGTTCTGGGCTTGAGATCCAAATCATACTTTGGGGTTATTATATCCACACCTGGAGAATGCCATAGTGTGGGAGGTCCTTTCAGTCTCTTAATCACAAAATAGATATTTAAAAACCCATAGCTATGGAAAGTTTTATATAATGGAAAGAAGAAAATTCTGCCAGACATTCAATCATGCCAACCAAAGACCACTAGTGTTCTTTCACTCAGGGCGCAAGTACACGGTTGGTGAGTTCTGGGTGTGCATAAGTTTCATTTGTTCCTAGAAGGTGTTGCAATTTTTAAATATCTAAACCCTGACCATGGCACTCTTGTTCTAAAAATCTTCCAATGTCACCCATCACTTAACATATTAAAGTTTATATTTCCTGGCAGCCTCTAAAAAGTCCTCATTGAATATCCCTCCTCCCCCCATTTCCCACTCTTTCCTCTTTTATTTTGACTGACACTGGAGTGTTCAGTATGCATGGCACTCTTCCATGTTCTTTATGTGTATTATGTCATTTAATTCTCACAACATATGTATTTGCAGATGCATACACTGAGACTTAGCCTTAGAGAGGTGCTATAATTTGCCTAATGTCATAATCACTGGCAGAGATAGCACTGCCCGTGTTCTTGAGGATTTTGCTGCATGGATATCCTAAAGTTCAACCATGCTGGGTTACTCATAATGATGCATCATTGCATCAATCCCTCAGTACCTTGTCCAACTATGCTTTTAAAAGATACATGTGAGACCGGGCGTGGTGGCTCATGCCTGTAATCCCAGCACTTTGGGAGGCCGAGGTGGGCGGATCACGAGATCAGGAGATCAAGATCATCCTGGCTAACACGGTGAAACCCCGTCTCTACTAAAAAAAAATACAAAAAAATTAGCCGGGCGTGGTGGCGGGCGCCTGTAGTCCCAGACACTCCAGAGGCTGAGGCAGGAGAATGGCGTGAACCCGGGAGGCGGAGCTTGCATTGAGCCGAGATCGCACCACTGCACTCCAGCCTGAGTGACAGAGAGACTTCGTCTCAAAAAAAAAAAAGTTGCATGTGAGTTGGGCACAGTGGCTCACACCTATAACCCAGCACTTTGGGAGGCTGAGGCAGAAGGATCAATTGAGGCCAAGAGTTCCAGATCAGCCTGGGCAACATAGCAAGACACTATCTCTACTAAAAAAATAAAAATAAAATAAAAATTAGTTGGATGGGTGGTGTGCACCTGTAATCCCAGCTACTTGGGAGTCTGAGGTGGGTGGCTAATTTGAGCCTGGGAGTTCAAGGTTACAGTGAGCCTTGACTATGCCTCTGCACTCCATCCTAGGTGACAGGGTAACGACTTGTCTGAAAAATAAAATGAAATAAAAAGTAAAATAAAGCTTGCACATGATACCAACAGCTCATTCAATATGTGGTTTTCTAATTGTTCATTTATCTCTTCCTTATAATCTCCTAAAAGAAAAAACTACCCTTTATTTTTTCATATCTAATGTCTAGTAAGAGACACATAGTATAGGCTGAATAAACAATATTTTATGAATAATGACATTGTCCACTGATGTGATAATAAACACAAAATCACAGTGAAAGAATAGAAATTCAAGATGGAGGACACCATAATAGACAATTTTATAGCAGATAGCAAACGCTCCCTGTGCACCAGTCACTTTCACACTGAGTGTTGTATTTGATCTTCAGACCACACGTAATATGATTAAATTTTATCTTTGTTTGCCAAATAATCCTATTTAAACCCTCTAAATCTTTAACCATCTATTTTTCTTTCTCTAGGAACATATGAACAGGAACACATCTGAAAGTATATACGCCAACACTGTTAATAGTAATTTTTTGGCAGATAAAGTTATACAGGCTTACATTTTTTGCTGTTTATTGCCCTCTTTCTTGAGTTATATGATCAAACTAATGGTGAAAAAAATCTTCACGGTCGGGCATGGTGGGTCATGCCTGTAATCCCAGCCCTTTGTGAGGCTGAGGCAGGTGGATCACTTGAGGCCAAGAGTTCGAGACCAGCCTGGCCAAAATGGTGAAACCCCATGTCTACTATAAATACAAATATTAGCTAGGTGTGGTGGTGGGTGCGTGTAGTCCCAGCTACTCAGAAGGCTGTGGCAGGAGAATCGCTTGAACCCAGGAGGCGGAGGTTCCGGTGAACTGAGATTGTGCCACTGCACTCCAGCCTGGGCAAGAAAGAGTGAGACTCCATCTCAAAATAAACAACTTCATGACATGAATTGAGTATTGGATGTGTAGTGTTTGAAGAGATTTCGTACAACCAATCATGCATCAATCTGGAGTTAAAAGGAAAAGTCTGCACTGATGAGAGAAATTTTGCAGCCATAGCACGCAAAATGATAATTTATGAAATGGGGATAGATAATATCAACAAGGTAAAATATAGAGTTAAAAAAGTGGATAAGACGCCTTTCCCTGCTAATTCATTTAAGCCACCAAAAGGTTTATTTCATTCACACATATCTAATCATCCTCCTCCCACAAAACACATGGAGACTGCGAATGTGGCCCTTAACTTGAGAAGCTGCAAATTCATTCAGCAAATTCTCGTGGAGTCTCTGCCATGTCCAACAGTAGCTAGCTGTTCCAAATAACTTTATCACATACATGTCATCTCATGGAGGAGGTACTAATATTATCACCATGTTATAAATAAGGAAATTGATACTCAGAATGATGAAAGAATGATGAAAATTATCAGTAAGTGGCTGATTGATAATTTTCAGATGTTACATTCATCATTCTGGGTCTTCTGATCTCTTTAGATCATTTTAAGAAAAAGCAAGACAAAAAAGGATTGCAAAAGTCATGCTTATACAAATAACGCTGTAGGAGCAGAAAAGAGGTCTAATTCAGCTACAGGAGCTCAAATTATAGAAGTTGATTTAAAAACAAATTAAACATAAATAATTTAAATAAAATTAGTCTCACGTAGGCAGCTTTTGGGGTTATTTTTCATAGTTCTTTCATTTCTTTTCACTTCTCCCTTACCCAACCCTGTGAAATAGTGATGCTCCCAACAGAGAATTTAGAATGTACACTTGGCATTTTTATAGAAGGATTAACTTCAAGATAGAGTGTGGCAGATTAAAAATGGTCATGCAAATGTTGACACTTCTCTCATTGACAGATGGGCTATATCTCACCTCTCTTTGCATCTGAGCTGGCCTGTGACTGCACTGACAAATAGAATACATCAGAAATGTTTTATGCCAGTTCTGTGTCTAGCTTTGAAGACTGGTAGCTTCTCTCTTGTTCTCTTGGAGCAGCAAGAGAACATGGGGAAGAGATCTGTATATGCTGAGCCTGCTGCGTTGCGAGAAAATCCAAACTAGTCACATTGAGAGGTTATACAGGAGGGAGAAAGGAGAGGGAGAAATGCAGAGAGACAGAGAGAGGCAGGCAGATGCAACAGGATATTCAAGTCATTCCAGCTTCCACAAGACCTGAGACTGTACGGATCAGAGACAGGTGGCCCCTGATGTGCGCTGACCCAAAAAAATACAGACATCTAATTACAACAATGTAATGATTGAAGCCACCAAGTTTTGGTGTAGTTTGTTATACCACAATAGATAACCAAAACAGAAAGTCAATTTCTTCTCACTTCTAGGCTTAGAAGAATTGAGAAAAAGTCGGCAGGTATTTCTCCTGCCTGCTCTTTCTTATCTCTTTTCCACACTGCACTTTTTAACCTAGCAATGGAGGGCCATTTATCCCAAGATGCACTTTTGTCAGTATAGGGAGATTCTAGCTGTGAATTGGGGTCACAGTTATTACACTGTTGGCAGGATGAAGGGGAGCATAATACTAACATTTGAAACTGAAAAGAGAGTAAATTGTCCACATGAACACCTTCTTTCAATCATTCAGCAAACCATCCCCATGTCCCAGAGTCTGTCTTTATCAGTGGCACACACTGCTATAGTCTCACATAAATCAACCTTTCACAGAAACTTTGGTCATTTAGAAACTATAGAAATAGGAGCTCTAAAAAGCCTTAGATTCTATTTGGTATATCTCCTTAGTTCTGTTGCAGTCTTTCTTCTCAAGTGAGAATTTCAAAGATTAATAAAATTTTCTGAAGTTCAACTCTCAATATTTGCAAAAAAAATCTGTATGACACCTTTTATATCAACTATATGTTTTAAAACAAGTGATTCGAGTCTATGGAGTAATATTCTCACCTTTTGCCAGGTGTCATACCCAAATTGTTGCTGTCTATTTAATATTGTCTTGAAGCTTCTATCCCATATCAGGATTAAGACTCAAAGAACACAGAAGAAAACTTAATGATGATCTGCCCCAACCTTTTTTTTTTCCAGATGAGTTAAAGGAGGTCCTAACATTATAAATGACTGCTTTAAGGTTACTGGATCAATTAGTGCTACTGAATATAAAACAAGGTTTCTTAACCTCACCACTACTGACATTTCATGCTGAATTATTCTCTGTTGAGAAGGGTTGTCCTGTGAATTGTAAAATGTTAAGCAGTAGTCCTGACCTCCACCCTGTAGATGCCAGTAGCACAAAAGTGACTCTTGATTTTGCCAAGTATCCCCTGGTGAGCAAAACCACTCTTATGTTGAAAATCATTGCTCTTGAGGGTCTAATATATGAATAAATTTTAATCTTTTTCTTCACTTTGCTTTCCTTTGCCTGCCCTCAACCTAACCTGGAGTTCATATGCCCTCAAAAGAGACAAATTAAAACACTCTTTCCTTTTTATAGAAGTCAGAGTGTGATAGGTTCAACAAATATAATGCATTCTTGAATGATGCTGACTAAATATTGAGAGTAAGTCAGTCAAAATCCAAAACTTCGCCATCTAGATCCCTCCAAAACTTTCTTTTTCTGGCCTGTTGCTATAACAGCTTACTGAGCAATCAATAAAATCTGATACTTCAAAGCCTGTTTTTTTGGATAGGCAGAGAATGTCAATCCCTATTCTCATCAAATGGAGTGGAAAGAAACTGCTCTTTAAACATAAAGACATTCTGCTTGTTGATTTCAGGTACATTCTTCTCAGTTTAACTTGTTCTCTCCAATGATGACTTGAAGTTTCAGGAAGGTCATGATTCTCTATGGTGGAAACACCTGTGGCATTTATTTTAAAGTCTTCTGAATAATAAGGAAAAAATCCCAGCTCTTTAAAGAGACTTTTGTTCACTGACAATTTCTGTACTCACGATTTCATGAACTCACTCTGTACCAGATGTGTTTATGTGGTTAGGAGATGCAATAATGAGAGGAAAATCCCTGGACCCCAAAGAATCATGACCACGAAAGAAAAACAGATATAAATAGAGTCCATTGTGCTAACTGCAATGATAGACTTAGCCTTCAAGTGTTGAACTCAATATGTGAAAGAGGACCCAAAAGGTAATGAGAAGTAGGACTAGCCTACAAAGAAATAGGCTAATTTCTAGGCCACAGGGACAACATATGCAAAGGCAGAGTGACATTACAGCATCCTTCTCTATGTAAATGGCTAGAAGATATTTATAAAATAATAATAAATTGTAGACTAGAGTATTCTCAGGAAAAAAAGCCAAGAAAAATGTTCTGGCTCCAGATAGATAAAGTTTTTTATCTACACCAGTAAGAACTTGTACTTTCTCCTCGAGCAATGAGAAATCAACAGAGGTTTATGCAGGATGTGACATGACCAAATTTGAGATTTATAAAAATTATTCCGAGGCTATAAAAAGAAATGCCAGATTAAAAGCTAGATGATAGCCCAAGAAAAAAGATGATGAAAATCTGAAGGAGAGAGGAAGCAGTGGAGGGAAAAAGAAGAGTAAGAGGAAAAGGAAAATAAGGCAAGAAGGTGGGAAATATATAGAGAACAAAATCTAAGGATGAACTGATGAACTTTTGTTACTAATTAGGCATGAGGGTGAACTAGAAAGAAAGTTAAGAGAATGGAGGAGGATATTTAGGACTGAAGAAAATAAAACATTTATTTTGGTGGTGCTGACTTTGCAGTATCTGTGAGATAATTGGTTTGTCTCAGAAGGAGTATAGCATGTAGAGTAGAAAGCCATGAAGTAGTGACAAAAAACTCAACAACTCTCCATGTAAGGGAGGTTTTCCTTCCCCCCACATGTCAAATTCTCACCATAGGACCTCTGCACATTGTGTTCTATCTGCCTGGAAACTCTTTCATTACTCCTGTTAAAAGCTTGACTTTTTAGACTGGGCACAGTGGCTCATACCTGTAATTCCGGAACTTTGGAAGGCAGAGGTGGGAGGAGCAGTTGAGTTCAGGAGTGTGTGTATACACACACACACACACACACACATATATGTATACACACACATATATATGTATGTATATATAAGCTATCTATATACACACATATATGTATATTTATAAACTATGTATATATATACAAGCTATCTATATACACACATATATGTGTATATATAAGCTATCTATATGCACACATATATATGTATATATAAACTATATATGTATATATATGTGTATATATATGCTATATATATGTGTATATGTATGTATTAGCTGGGCATGGTGGTATGAGCCCATAGTTCCAGTTACTTGGGATGTTGAAGCAAGAAGATTGCTTGAGCCCAGGAATTTGAGGTTGCAGTGAGCTGCAATAGTGTCACTGTACCCCAGACTGGGTGACAGAGTGAGATCCTGTCTCAAAAATAAAAAAGTTTGATTTTTAAATTCTTAGCTCACAATTTTAAATATTACTCTAGATATAAATAGGTTCCTCGTTATTCTCTCACTGCATTTTTTTTTTTTTTTGAGACAGGGTCTTAGCTCACTGCAGCCTTAACCCCTGCATTCAAGCAGTTCTCCCACATCAGCCTCCCAAGTAGCTGGGACCACAGGCATGTGCCACCACACCCAACTAATTTTTTTTTTTTGTATTTTTTGGTACAGATGGGGTTTCACATATTGGCCAGGGTGGTCTCGAACTCCTGACCTCAAGTTATCTGCTCGCCTAGGCCTCCAAAAATGTTGGGATTACAGGCGTGAGCCACTGAGCCTGGCCTTCTATGATTCCTCCATAGAATATATCACGCATAATTATGTAATGAATTGTTTCTGTACTTGATCTGTCTCTTCTACTAGACTGCAAGCTCCCTGACAGCACACAAACCCTAGCTGTTTAACTGACAAATACATCCCCATTGTTTGGCATTGTGACTAAACAATCATTCAAATATTTGGTGAATAAATAAGTGAATATTGGGTATATGAGTAATTAAAAAGGCTAACACTATTTGGAGCTTGGTGTAAGAATGATTGGTTTTTACACTTTGATACCAGGAACTATCATAAAACTGCCAAATTTGATTTCTGAGCCTAAGAGTTGACACTTTGAATCCCTCTTCCCTTCTCAGGAACAATAGCCTGAATTCCAGCCATTTTTTTGTTCTCCTGGTCAACCACAAGGATGGAACTGAGTTGCAGTACAGCTTGGAAAAGACATTTGTTTTAAACTTACAGATGTGCCACAAATCGCTTTCTTAGGATCTTAACCATGTCAAGGAAAGAGAAATACATGTTGCTGGAAGAGGAGCTGTTCTGCTTTTTAGTGAAATTATGCAGCTGCAATCATG
Organism: Gorilla gorilla gorilla; assembly: GCF_029281585.2. Classification (NCBI taxonomy): domain Eukaryota; kingdom Metazoa; phylum Chordata; class Mammalia; order Primates; family Hominidae; genus Gorilla; species Gorilla gorilla. The sequence continues at coordinate 93,289,428 of NC_073242.2, forward strand.
TTACCTCAAACTCAATTTCCAAATGACACAATGTGTGAAAAAGATCACACATCATAGGACAAAATCTGTTACACCTATATTTCTAAAAGATATTAGGGGTGTGAGAGGGTCAGAAGAAAGGAAGATCTTTCTGGTCCAGGCTACAGACAGAGGATCAATTCACTAGATGCTTGCCCAAAGCTTCCTAAAGTATGAAGTTTCATGATATTGCCTCAAATTTTTATGGGTTCATCTTTAAAAAAAAAAAAAAAGTTTGGCTGTGTCCACAACCAAACCTCATTTTGAATTGTAACTCCAATAATTCCCATGTGTCATGGGAGGAACCCAGTGGGGAGTAATTGAATTATGTGGGTGGGTCTTTCCTGCACTGTTATGATAGTGAATGAGTCCCACAAGCTCTGATGATTTGATAAGGAGAAACTCACTTCACTTGGCTCTCATTCTTTTCTCTTGTCTGCTGCCATGTGAGATGTGCCTTTCACCTTCCACCATGATTGTGAGGCCTCCCAGTCATGTGGAACTGTAAGTCCAATAAACCTCTGTCTTTTGTAAATTGCCCAGTCTTGGGTATGTTTTTATTAGAAGTGTGAAAATGGACTAATACAGTCAATTGGTACCAGTAGAGTGGGGTGTTGCTGAAAAAGATACAAGAAAATGTGGACGCAACTTTGGAACTGGGTAACAGGCAGAGGTTGGAACAGGTTAGAGGGCTCAGAAGAAGAGAGGGAAATTTGGAAAAGTTTGGAACTTCCTAGAGACTTGAATGACTTTGACAAAAATGCTTACAGTGATATGAACAATAAGGTCCAGGCTGAGGTGGTCTCAGATGGAGATGAGAAACTTGCTGGGGACTAGAGCAAAGGTGACTCTTGTTATGTTTTAGCAAAGAGACTGGCAGCACTTTGCCCCTGCCCTAAAGATCTGTGGAACTTTGAACTCGAGATGATTTAAGGTATCTGGCAGAAGAAATTTCTAAGCAGCAAAGCATTAAAGAGGTGACTTGGGTGCTGTTAAAGGCATTCAGTTTTATAAGGGAAACAGAGCATGAAAGTTTGGAAAGTTTGCAGCCTGCCAATGTGATAGAAAAGAAAATCCCATTTTCTGAGGAGAAATTCAAACTGGCTGCAGAAATTTGCATAAGTAATGAGGAACCAAATGTTAATCCCCAAGACAATGGGGAAAATGTCTCCAGGGCAGGTCAGAGGTCTTCACAGCAGCCCCTCTCATCACAGGCCCAGAGGCCTAGGAGGAAAAAGTGGTTTCGTGGGCTGGGACCAGGGTCCCTGTGCTGTGTTCAACCTATTGACTCGGTGCCCTGTATCCCAGCATCTCCAGCCAAGGCTGAAAGGGGCTAATGTAGAACTCAGGCCATGGCTTCAGAGGGTACAAGCCCCAAGACTTGGCAGATAACACATGGTATTGAGCCCGTGAGTGCATAGAAGTCAAGAATTGGGCTTTGGGAATCTCCACGTAGATTTCAGAGGATGTATGAAAATGCCAGGATGTCCAGGCAGAAGTTTGCTGCAGGGGTGGGGCCCTCACAGAGATCCCCTGCTAGGGCAGTGTGAAAGGGAAATGTGGGGTCGGAACCTCCACACAGAGTCCCTACTGGGGCACCACCCAGTGGAGCTGTGAGAAGACAGCCACCATCTTCCAGACCCCAGAATGACCGATCTACTGACAGCTTGCACTGTGCACCTGGAAAAGCCACAATCAATGCCAGTCCATGAAAGCAGCTGGGAGGGAGGCTGTACCCAGCAGAGCCACAGGGGCAGAGCTGCCCAGGACCATGGGAACCCACGTTTTGCATCAGCATGACACAGACACAAGACATGGAGTCAAAGGAGATCATTTTGGAGCTTTAAGATTTGACTGCCCCACTGGATTTCAGACTTGTGTGGGGCCAGTAGCCCCTTTGTTTTAGCCAATTTCTTCCATTTGAAATGGCTGTATTTGCCCAATGCCTGTATCCCCATTGTATCTAAGAAGTAATTAACTTGCTTTTGATTTTACAGGATCGTAGGTGGAAGGGACTTGCCTTGTCCCAGATGAAACACTGGACTGTAGACTTTTGAGTTAATGCTGAAATGAGTTAAGACTTTGGGGGCTGTTGGCAAGACATGATTGCTTTTGAAATGTGAGAACATTAGATTTGGGAGAGGCTGGGGTGGAATCATATGGTTTGGCTGTGCCCCCACCCAAATCTCTTCTGGAATTTTTACTCCCATAATTCCCACATGTTGTGGGAGGAATCTGGTAGGAGGTGATTGAATTATGGGGGTGAGTCTTTCCTGCACTCTTCTCATGATAGTGAATGAGTATCACAAGATCTGAAGGTTTAATAAGGGGAAACCCATTTCGCTTAGCTCTCATTCTCCTCTTGTCTGCAGCCACATGAGATGTGCCCTTCACCTTCCACCATGATTGTGAGGCCTACTCAGCCATGTGGAACAGTAAGTCCAATAAACCTCTTTCTTTTGTAAATTGCCCAGTCTCATGTATGTCTTTATCAGCAGCATGAAAATGGACTAATACACCCTGGTAATGAGATTCTGATAAAAATCGCCAAAATGCACAAATAATGTTTTGTACACCAACTGAGTTCTAAAGCTGCACCTTCATTTTCCTTATGTGTTAAATGAAAATATTACTTATACCTCATAGGTAGTTATTCAGGTTAAACAAAATACTCTAAGAAATACTCTATGACAGTGGCTGGCATTGCAGATGACTGACAAATACATGGGAGAAAATATTTGCAAACTACACCTCTGACATAGGACTGGTGTCTAGAATCTATAATACAAGAAACTCAAAACAGCAAATAATCTCACCCGTAAGTGGGCAAAGGACATGAATATTTTTCAAAAGAAGACATCCAAACGGCCAACAAACATATGAAAACATGCTCAACATCAGTAATCATCAGGGAAATGCAAATTAAAACCTCCATGAGGTGCCACCTTCCTCCTGCAAGAAAGGCCATTATTAAATTTTGAAAAACAATAGATGTTAGTGTGGATGTGGGGAAAAGGGAACACTTATATACTGTGGAAATGTAAATTAATACAATCTCTATGGAAAAGAGTATGGAGGTTCCTGAAATAGCTAAAAGTAGATATACCGTTCAAACTAGCAATCCCACTACCCAAAGTAAAATAAGTCATTATATAGACACTTGCACACATATGTTAATAAGGGCAGAATTCACAATTGCAAAGATGTGGATCCAACCTAGGTGCCCATTGGCTAACGAGTGGATAAAGAAAATGTGGTATATATACACCATGAAATACTACTCAGTCATTAAAAGGAATGAAATAAAGTCTCTTGCAGCAACTTGGATGGAGCTGGAGGCCATTATTCTAAGTTGACTGACACAGGAGTAGAAAACCAAAAACCGCATGTTCTCACTCATAAAGAGGAGCTAAGCTATGAGTAAGCAAAGTGATATAATGAACCTTAAAGACTCAGAAGATAGAGGGTGGGAGGGGGCTAAGGATAGAAAATTACACATTAGGTGCAATGTACTCTACTCAGGTTATGAATGCACTATATAATTCATCCATATAACAAAAAAACTACCCGTACACCAAAAGCTATTGAAATAAACATTAAAAAACATTAAAAGCAAGCTGATACCTCTCACCCAGAAAAAAACAACAAAGTTTTTTCCCCCGTAATGATTCATTTGAGTTAATGTGTAATCTGTCCAGTTTGTAACGACATTTTAAGCATTCACTCTAAATACAGAAGACAGTGTGCTCTTAGATAATTATTAAACACCCAATAGTTATAAAATTCATGTATCTGCATTTAGATAACAGGGATTTTATAAATCCCATTTATTGTGTCACATCTTACACACTATTTGCCTTCCCTTCTTTCTCTATGACACCAGGGACGTAAAGAGTTTGGCCAAAATCCTTCTAGCTGTATTTCAGATCTGCATCTTCCAATTCCACAACCTTATCTACTCTACATCCACAAAACTGTATTTTTATGATGAAAATTTTCTCAAGTCCTGTTATGCTTTGGGCCCAAGCTAAATGATTAAAAGATGATTCAGATGTAATTCTTATACACCAGAGATAGATAGATGCAAAGGAATCTTTGTCAAAACCTCTATGTCTTTGTAATTCCCTGTTAAGATAGAGTAAATTTATATCCATGGGAGTTATTTATTTACAAGGAAATGATGGCTGAGAGAAGTTGAGATTCTGACACTAAGGGCACGCAACCAAGACTCAAACATAGGCTTCTTGACCTTAACTAACATTGTGTTTTACTTTCATGGAGCACTATCCAGTCTTAGATTCCTACTGAAGACAGGGGTGGGAGTTGACATTTTTTCCAGCAGGAAAACAATGAAGTAAAAAATATCTTCTTGATTAATCCTAGTTCAGAAAACTCAACTTTAAGTTCACAAAAAAGGGGAAAAAAGTTTATAGGAAATTTTTTATTTATTCATATTTTAATTAGTCTATTAGCATGTGGAGGTAATGCACTTAAACGGGACCTTGGCAGGAAAAGCACATTTTAAACAATAAGAAACCAGGGAAAACATTGAACATAGCTATTAATTTTGGCAGGAGTCTTTTCTTACATCTTTTTTTTCCTTTTTGTTTCTCCTTTCTGGTAACAAAAGGGGAAAAAAGTTTAAATGGAAGAAGATTGCACAGAGGTGGGGATTAACATATTTAATTTACATAATGTCAGTGTGTTAAAGACTACGTAGGTGCAGTAGTATCAAATATTCTTAGTTAAGAAGCAGTTCAAAATAGGAACCTCTTTTATTGCACACATTCACGAAGTTCATTGTGAGGCTAAGTTAAAAACGAACACCATTTTCTCAGCAAAGGCAGCACAAGATCTGCATAGAGGTATATAATTATGTAGAAAGAAGAGTAGTTCTTCCCTTGATTCACTCCCCAGGTGATGTAATGGGGATATCATTGATGATATAATTTGATCCTCTTGGCCCATCAAATGGTGAAATCCACATAGAATACCATATTTTTATTTTAAAAATACAATTATTTTATTTTAAAAATACAACACCATTGATGTTGGAAAGGTGTGTGTGTGTGTGTGTGTGTGTTTTAGGTAGAATCATCAAAATCCCTCTCTGTGAAAGACACAGCTGGCTGCATAGTAGCTTTCCACCTTGGATGCTGCTAATGTTCACTAGCAGCTTTCACTCAGAGTTTTTACCGAAAGACCATAGCGCGTTCTCCTCTACCCAGCATGCTTGGTTTAATGTCTGCATTGGAACGGTATTCCAGATTCATTACTCAAAAATCAATTCTGCTGTCCTTTAGCCAGAAATCTCTGGTTTGATTTTTATCTCAACGTTTCTGTTTGGGACTGAGGGAGGAGAAGAATGAGAACCAATGACCCAGTTTTAAGATCAATGGGGTGTAATGGACACAACACGGGATCCATAATAACTAATTGGGTTCAAAGACAGTGTCAGAGTGGGGATGCTTCTTCTGCTTGTATTTTATTTATTTTCAGCTATAGGAAACTCGACTGTTGTGATACTTCTGGGTACATGTCTTTACCTTCTATATCTCAGGGAATCTGGAGTGACAATCACGTAGGTAAATTTGCGAAAGATGGGATATTCAGCTCCACATTGCACTACTTCCTCTTGGGGTTCAAGTCTACATGTCCAGTGGTCCTTATTTACCTAGATAGACCCTTTCCACATGATTAGGCCTGCTACCCTGGTCCAGAGTTCCTTGGGACTGGGTAAGTCCATTTGCCTAACTTGTGATTAAAGTAGCAGCAAGTTCATCTGGCTAACAGATCTAATGTGACATCCTTTGATCTTATACAGCCTTCATGGTCACCAAAGAGCTATTTAAGCTTCCCTGTGTATTCTTTGTTCTATTTCAGATTGGTCAGAATCAAGATTGGAAAATGGATGATATATATAGTTTGTTATCTGAGTGATAATTATGTTGCCTGTTGAATAATTTAAGACAAAAGATGAAGTTTAGATAAAGTGAAAACATACAAAACATCTTACACAGTAGCTATGAAAGACAACTCAAATCGTACTTGACATCACCACTCCCAGGAAAATTTATACTGTTGGCCAGAAAAAGTCCCTATGCCTTTCCTGTCCTTTCTGGACAGGAATGTTCAGAATTATTGTTTTAGATGATTGTATGTATGACCTGTTCTTCCTTAAAACCATTTAATGGCTCTCCCAGATGAAGAGGACAAAGTTCAATGTCCCTGGCACAGCAAAGAGGATATTTAGCAGTCTGACCATTCCTTTCATTTCCCTCACATTAGTCTTTTCCCCAATTTAGGTCCTTCCAGGCCTTAGCTGATGTTGAGTCTCCTGTCTGAAATGTTTTCACCTTTCCTTCTCCACTGTGAATTTTTACCTGACTCACTTTCAAGGCCAAACTCACATGCCTCCCTCTCTGCTAAAGTGTATTAATTGTTCTTACCTCTGTGTTCTCAGAACCTTTTATTCGTATCTTTACAACAGATTAATCACATTGTAACATCATTGATGTGTGTGTGAGTGTTTTCCTGGAAAAGTTAGGACTCCTAGAGGATAAAGATCATCAATTTATCACTTCTGTGTCTACAGAGCTTGAAAAACACTACGTATTAAATAAATGTATAAGGGATTGAATATACAGCACTCACAAAAAATCTAACTGGGATTACAAAGTGTGAAAGAATTAAAATAAAACTCCATTATTTAAAAAGAAAAACAACATCTTTAAAACAGAGATCATTAAACCCTTTGCTTTGCCTTGTTCTTACATCCCTTTGCATTCATGGAGTTGTTAATTAGTTTCTTCTCCCTCTAGCTTTATAACTCGCTATTGAGTATTTGTGTTTATAAACCAAATGCTCTTGGTTCTTATGTGATCAAATTATGTACAACTGATGACTGGGTGTGTTGCAGGGTATTTATGACAGCTTTGTGAAACTTGGGAACAATTTTTTAGGAGAATTCCAATCAAGAAAAAATGTTTTTTCCCCCCAGACACTGTCTGGTAAAAGCAATTGATTTTACAGAGAAATTGCATTCATAAATACAAAATATTTTAACAAATATTAACAATTAAATAATAGCTAATTATTATTTAGTAATTAGTATGTTTCCAACACTTTCTAAAGCATTTTACAACTATTAACTCATTTAATTCTCAGGATAATGCTATTGAATGTTTATAATTTCCCCAATTCACAGCTGAGAAAAATGACCTTACAGGGGTAGGAAGAATCTCAGCCACTATCTGAAACTAATCAGCTGACTCCTGGTCCCACACTCCTAACTTAACAAATGTCACTATTGTATAAAGCAAAAAAGGTCAAACAATTTCAAAATAGCTCATGCATTTTACTTGTGGTTCTGAAATGCTGTAAAAGGGCACAAGGTCTGGAAGTAATGCTTTTATTCTTGGTATTGCTCTCATATGTCTCAGTGACTCCAGCATCATTCTCTCCAGTGCCTCTGTATTTATTGCCTGCTATGTGAACACTTCTCAGTCCCTGGCCTGTGCCTCTTTCCTACTCTCCATTCCCCATTTCTGACTCACAGTCCCCATCAACAATGTCGAATGGGACACCTAAGGAAGACAGTACCCTCCTCACCTCAAGTATCACCTCCTGAAGAAAGTTTTCTCCAAGTAGCCAAACTAAAGCATCACCCGCTCATCCTCTATTCCATGCATTTCTTTAAAGCAGCGAATCTCTGGATTTACTGTATTAATTTATGGGCTAAGTGTGTGTTATATGTGTCCTCCCTCACTTCTCCCAGCACATGGATTTCTAGAGACCAAGAACATCATTTCAATGATCACTCAATCACCTTGCTTAGTTCTCAAAACAAAAGTATGCTGGTCTGAGTGGAGCTTATACAGAAGAGAAAAGTCAGAGGCCTAGCTACAATTGGTGAATGGGGAAAGATTGAAGACATTCACATTGTACTATTTTTGTAGTAATATATCAACTTTTCCAGAATGCTATATATTTAATGTATGTAATGCTACAGACACATACCTTCACCTGAGATATATGTATATACATTTTTTTATTAATTCTCAAGTCTTGAGAAAATAAAAAAAGATATCCCTCACATAGTAAAATATGTTGGAAATACATACATGAGGTCTGACTGAGACTCCAGACAAGATGTAGTTTAAAATTATCAGATTTTTGTTCCTTCTTCACGTTCTAGTAAAGAACATCTGTAGTTATTGTCATAGACATAGCAATACCTGACTCTAATAGTACTAATGTATGCATCATTGACTATGCAACAGGCATTGAGTTTAATATTCTGTGTTGCTTTGTTCTTTTCCATTTTATGGTTCATCACAATGTTGTGAGAAAGACACTTTCATTGCTCAATGAAATATGGAGAAACTGAGATTTAGAAAATGTTGTTAAATTGCCCTAGGTCAGAAAGTCAGGATTCAGGCTGGGCGTGGTGGCTCACGGCTGTAATCACAGTACTTCGGAAGGCCAAGGCGGGTGGATCACCTGAGGTCAGGAGTTCGAGACCAGCCTGGTCAACACGTTGAAACCCTGTCTCTACTAAAAATACAAAAATTAGCCAGAGTGGTGGTATGCACCTGTAGTCCCAGCTACTCAGGAGGTGGAGGCAGGAAAATTGCTTGAACCCGGGAGGCAGATGCTGTAATGAGCTGAGATCATGCCACTGCACTCCAGCCTGGGTGACAAAGTAAGATTCTGTTTCAAAACAAAACAACAACAACAAAAAAAGTCAGGATTCAAACCTGAGTTTGACTGATTCTGGTCTATTATCTTAACCACAATGCTATACTATAAGTTTTTGAATATCAGAGAGTCCAGTGCAAAACTGGCCAAATGTAGCAATTAACAATCCCCACTCCCCTCCATTCCACCCCTACTGCCTCAGCTCTGTACAGAATGGAGAGTTAAGAGGAAGTATTTATTCATTGTTTAAATTGTCACTACGATGTGGAAGAAGTATGTTGTTGGCACTTATTTTTTCCAAACCTGACACTGTACATACCGAACGATTTTTCTATTCTCAGTCTTCTATGTCAAGAATAATTTTCATATCAACTAATAGTACATCAGGGATATTTTGCTTACAATTATTTTTGTCTGCCAGAAATAGGGGCTGCTCTTTCTCTACAGCCTAATCTTGGGTTTAGAGTGCTTACATTACTTGGCAACTATATTTCCAGGTGCTAGGCAATAGATTCTAAGAGAAATTTAACATGATAACAATGCACCGCTGGCAACAGTAGTCAAGACAGCATATTGGTTTATTCCTGCAAACTTGTAAAGCTTTAGATGAGAGTCTTCCCTTATCACTAGCACTTTGCTGTCACTGAAATTGGCTTATAAGACACAAATCCATGTGAAAAGTTGGAAGGGTAACAATTAGAGAAGAAATGTTATCCTTTTAACCATCCATTTTCTGCAAAAGATTTTTGTTTCTATATGCTTGTTTGTAATAACCGTTTCTAGAACAAGTGTAAACTAAAGATGATTCAAGTAATGCTAGATTTATTTATTGTGTGTAAGCTCTCCAGGAGATCAGACCATGTTTGTATTTTACTTTGTTGTATTCAAAACAGCTATCAGACTGCAGTGCACATCCTAACCTTAAAATATTGTCAAATGATTGCTAAGCAGTTTCTGTTTTATTATCTGTATCTTACAAGTAATAGTATCACCCTTTTACTGATTAGAAAAAGAACCTGTCTCAGGGAAATATGTAAAAATTAATATGGTAATTTGATAATAGGAATTATTTTATTTTCTATCCTGTTTTAGAATGATCTTCAGTCTTGGGATTTTCATTTCTCAAAGGAATTTTCCTCTGTTGTTTTTTTTTTAAATTGTTGAATGGTTTGAGTGTGATAAGACAATGGAAAGGCCACACAAACCTTCAATAGCTCCAAACTGCTGTGCAAGCTGCTCTGCCCCTTAGGCCATATGATCCAGCAGAGCCAACTGTGCTTGAAGAAACAGCAGCTGATAGAGAAGTTGTTTGGAGCCTTTGGCAAGCCCCTATAGGTGAATCACAGCACAAGCCTTTAGTATTTTGGAGCAAGGCTCTGCCGTCATTCATAGATAACCACACTCCTTTAAACAACAACTCTTAGCCTGCTACTTGGCCTTGGTAAAGACTGAATGCTTGACTATAAACCACAAAGTTGCCATGCAACCTGAGATGCCCATCATGAACTGAGTGTCACCTGGCCTACAAAGTCATGGGTTGGGTGTGAACAGCAACTCTTCATCATCACATGGAAGTGGTAGATATGTGATATGCTTGGGTATGAGCAGTAGCAATGAGTTAATTTTTGAAGATTAAAGATAAATATGGTGGGGCGTGGTGGCTCACGCCTGTAATCCCAGCACTTTGGGAGGCCGAGGCGTGCAGATCACAAAGTCAGGAGTTCAAGACCAGCCTGACCAATATGCGTGAAACCCCATCTCTACTACAAATACATAAATTAGCCAGGTGTGGTGGCGCATGCCTGTAGTCCCAGCTAGCTGGAAGGCTGAGGCAGAAGAATCGCTTGAACCCGGGAGGCAAAGGTTGCAGTGAGCCGAGATCGTGCCACCGCACTCCAGCCTGGGTGACAAAGTGAGGCTCTGTCTCAAAAAAAAAATAGTTGGATAATAATATATTTCTCCAGCTCCTTTCATATATAGTCATTCAATGCAGAACCACATGAATCAAGAATTGAAATAAAATCCTCACTTAGTTAGATTATTCCATCCAGTAAGAATTATTGTCCAAATGTCCTTAATAAGTTATGAGATTTCATAACCTTATCTATAAATTTAGCCAACTACTACATTAAGATTAAGATGGTAATACATAATCTAAATTGCCCATGATAAGTAAAATACAACACAAACTTGATAAGTTAGCCTTATTTTTATAGTTAAATGTATTGAGCTTCAGAAAGTTTTTCTAAAATATTGGCATAGTGGAACAGACATGAATATGAGTTTCTGCTTATTTTTTGCTTTTATACTTTTCTGTACTTTCCAATTTTTTAAAATGAATATCTACTGGCTTTTCCAAAATATATGTATTAGGATTCTTTCGAAAAACCTGCATGTAGGATTAGTACCATTCTTTGTATATTATTACAAAATTTATAAACCATTATTTACATACTTCTTGGTATTTCATCAGGTGCACATGCCTTAATATTTTGCTTTTGATAGTAATTTCAGGTTTTCTTTTTTTTCCTGGTTGTGTTTTGCTTTTTTACTTTTCTAAATAGCACTGGGATAAACATCTTATTTTGATTATTATAAGTAAATAGTAACTTTAAAAAAATTTTACAGGCCATTATTGCCAGTAACTTCCTCTAAAATCCTATTCTAAAAGGAGCTATTATTACTGTAATTGCTATCCTGCTTTAGAAGAAAACGCAAGGTCAATGTGAACAGGAAGACATTGTTTAACAGTTGATGATCAGAGGAAGAGACCTTAATGTTTAGTATTTCATTTAGGAAAGGACTTAGGAAAGCTTCCTTATAATGACTAATTAATGCATTAATTTTATACTTGGGAAGAAATGGACATCAAAAATGAATTATGTGATCCCCAGTGACCACACATTTAAAAAAATCTTAATGTATGCTAAGCTTTCAAATTAACTCATTGTTCTTTTAGCAACAGTGCATAGATTTGACAGAACAAAAAATGTAGGTCACTGTTAAAAAAAAGTAGATGAGCTAAAATTAATAGCAATTGAAAACACACCTGTGAAAATTAAGAGATGGAATTAGAAAAATTATGTAGATATTTCTCAGTTTCTGTAGTAGAAACGCTGTCATTCTTTTTTTCTGTATGACCAGTACCAGATGCAATCAAGCCAGACTTCCATTAAAAGGGGAATAAATAAACCCAGCAAATATTTACTGTCTTTTAAGAAAAGTTTAATCTAACAATTAAAAAACATAGCAAACATAACACATTTATTTCCCACAAAAATAGTTTTCTCTTAAAAACATTTAAAGCACTCAGCCGGGCGCAGTGGCTCACGCATGTAATCCCAGCACTTTGGGAGGCCTGGGTGGGCAGATCACAAGGTCAGGAGGTGGGGACCATCCTGGCCAACACAGTGAAATCCCGTCTCTAGTAAAAAAAAAAAATTAGCCGAGTGTGGTGGTGGGCACCTGTAGTCCCAGCTACTCGGGAGGCTGAGGCAGGAGAATGGCATGAACCCAGGAGTCAGAGCTTGCAGTGAGCCCAGATCGCATCACTGCACTCCAGCCTGGGTGACAGAGTGAGACTCTGTCTAAAAAAAAAAAAAAAAAGAAAAAAGGAAAAAAAAAGAATATTTAAAGCACTCACTCATAGAAAGATAACATCACAAGTTCTTTATACCCAGCAAGGAATTCAGATTTGACTGATCCGGTGCTTTGCAATCTTGCATCTCCATGAACAAAGGTAGTAATAGACCTAGGGACTACTCTATAGCTTTTAAGGATTTAATTCTTAAAAATTGTTTGCAACATAAGCAGGCAAAACTAACAATTATATATTTCTTATTTTGTCTTAAATTATACCAGTACACTGAGCTCTTCATGCTGATCAAAAGCTTTAATTGACAAATGCATACTTAAATATGTATAAATATACATATATACTTCATATATTTAGATACAGCATATATCTATATCAGTATATATATTTATATTATATATGCACACATAAACTTATTTTATACCACTCATAGGAGTTCAAGATATAATGTTGAACAAGATATAAGCAATAGTCCTGGCTTTCAGATTAGGGGGTACAAAGAAGTAAATGATTACACCAAAAGGTACATAGATGGACGGGGAAATAAAACGATTAGGACACTGTGCTATTGGGGCACATACATAATGCTGCTAACCAAGTCCTGGGTTTATGGAAGAAGCAATATCCAAGTGAAAACCAGAAATATAAGTAGAAGTTAGACAGGGAAAGGAGAACAGAGGGTTTTCCGAGCATAGGTAATAGCACAATGCAGATCATAAGTGAAGGAGAGAATGTTGAGAATGAAGGAAGTTGAGGCCCAATACGGTCATAGGTAATATCCAATAGAGCATGATGCTTGGAGTTCATGCCACTCTGAATGTCTGAAGGAATCTCACATGTTGAATGGAGCCCATAAAGAAGGGATACCAGGTAGTGCTAATGAAAGGCTATATTATAATCCTCCATTGGCCATGTGACTTTTAGGCCAAGGGCCTGAATTGCCTAGGGCTATGTGTAATGGTCATCCCTGGAAAACAGAAGGAAGATGAAGGCTATTCATAGTGTCAGAACCTTGGCTAAATTGTCAGGTTTCAGCAAAGAGTTCTATCTGCAGGGAGTCACAAAGCTTATCCATAAACAGAATCAAGGGAACTCAACAAGTTTATAGAGAAAATATAGAACTGTGGCAAGGTGAACATGTGAGCTGATAGAGCTATGCCAGGGTACCCTAGATGTAGGCTTGGAGTACCATGGTGAACTCTAGAGATGGTTTGATTGGAGGAGAGAGTCATAGGATAAGATTCAGATGTGGTCTGTTCAAAGAGATTATCTAATACCTCTGATTTCTTATGATTGTGTGGCACCGTCAGGGTACTAGTAGAATCAAACTTGTTAGTTTTGATCATTTAAGGGGTTTACTGTCAATTGAAGAATGATACATCAGATATTACAGCAGGGTGTGATAATTAGGATTCATGAATGTGTGTGTGTGTGTGTGTGTGTGTGTGTGTGTGTTTTACCACTGTCCCTGGATCATGTATGTGAAGCATTCAATAATATTCTCAATGAATGTAATATTCAGTAATTAATTATATTGTTTGAGAATATGCTTACTAATAATTTAGGATACACTTGTTTCTTGTCTACTGCCCAGTATGCTGGAATTTTTTTTTCTTTATATTGCTTCCTTCACCTGCTTTTAATTCTAAGAGTTATTCTGATTTGATCCAGTCACAAATTGTCACTGTCTATCCTACACTAAATACAATTAAGACCAGCACCATGTTTTTAATGTATGATTCTCCATCTTATGTGTCTGGTCATGTACTAGTACTAGTTATCCAGTACTAATTCCCCGAGACTCCAAATATTCTATCCGGGATTTAATATCTCTTTGTTTTACTGTTTCCTTCTAGGTTTCCGCAGCTCTGCTTCCTGATATTTCTGTGTTCTTCATCTTTTCTTCCTTCTTTCTTGCATTCAACAATACTTGTCTGGCCAAAGTTTTTGCCTGGAGATCCCAGTTTCCTTGCAACCTATCAGATCAAATCTTCAATGCCACAAGCCAGTGGGAATCTGATACTTATGGAATTCTTGAGATATATTAAATAAGTTGTCCTTTGGCATTCATGGGGGTTTGGTTTCACTGCCCCCCTCACATACACCAGAATCCTCAGATATTCAAGTTTCTCATATAAATTAGCAAAGTAGTTGCATATAACCTACACAAATCCTCCCATATACTTTGTCATCACTAGATTGCATATGGTACCTAACACAATGTAAATGCTATGTAGTTGTTATGCTGTCTTGTTTGTATTACTTTTATTGTTGTATTGCTATGTTTTATTGTTTTTATTTTTTTTCAAATATTTTTGATCTGCATTTGGTTGGATCTGTGAATGCAAAACCCATAGATAGGAAGGGCTGACTGTATTTCCAAAAGTCTAAGAAGATGCTACGTTGCTGAAGACAGGAGCAAAGATGTTAGCCAGCACTTTCAAGGGCTTATCATTGAGCAGAATTATATCAATTCACCAATGAGCAATAGATACTTTTAACTAAACTACATGTTTAGGTTAATTAAAATGTAGGGAGAAAAATCTTATAAGATTACTTCAAATCCCATTGAAAATACTTCAAAGCTACCCAGTGATTTTGGGGTATTCTTTGATATAATCTACAATGCTCTGCACAATGTTGCCTCTCTCTGAGTTTGTCCTTCCCCAAATCTCTTTCTTGTGTGTGTGTGTGTGTGTGTGTGCATGTGTGCACATATACACTCATTCTTCCTTAGATCATTAATACACTGGCCTTCTCTGTTTTCTTGAACTCATAATTTTTGACCCACAGAACTTTTCTAATGATGTTTCTCTACCATACTGTCGTCAATCATTTTCACCTCCAGGGCAGAATTCAAGATTTGCCTAGGTAGGCCATTCCTAACAAGGTCAAATTCATTCAACACAAACTGATTGAGCACCCACTATGTGCCATGTCCTGTCCTAGAAATTGGCCTATAGCAGTACACAAATCATCTCACTCTTGAACATCACTTATCACTGGTGCAATTTAATTTCTATCAGCATAATGCTTTAATAATTACTATCTTTTTCATTTTCCTGGTCTCTGAAGCTGGGAAGCATGGTTGTCTTTACTGACTTTTTGAATTGAAGCTCACAGCAGTTTAATACCCACTATTGGTAGAGTGAGTAAATGAATCAAAGTACGATTCAATACCACAAGAGTGGAAGAATAAAACAGATCTTTGGTTTTGACAAGCATAGGAATTACTACACATCCTCATTCACGAGTAAAACATGTACCGATTTATAAGCCCCCCTTTTAAGCTGATAGAAAGTAAGACAAAGCACAAAAGCAGTATTATACACAGAATACACACCCAGAGATAAGAAGAACATTCATCACAGCTTAGCCATGTGAAAAGCCCAGCCTAATTTGATCAATGAGGTCCATCAGTCTAGACCTCTTGGAGTCCAAAGTATACTTTGGGCATTAAATCATCAGTTTATTGTAATGTTGATCAAATTTACCATCAAAATGCCAAATTGGCCCTTCTCTGCATTCAGCCAACATCTCTGCTCTCGATATGACCAAAAAATTAATAGTTCTTACAGATAGTGTAAGGGAAGAATGAATTTTCTTTACCTTTCCATAGCTGTCTAATCCTCATGACTGTCTGTAAAAGATGCAGAATTATTTTATTTTTTAAGAATGGAAAGAAGAGTGGTTGCTGGCACATAGTGGAAAGCCAGTAATTATTTGAAAAGAGCAATGAATAAGGCATGGGGGGCGGATCCAGAGAGCTGAATTCTAGTCTCTGCTCTGTTACCATAGCCTTAAAATTTTCTTGTCAGTTTCTTTACCAAAGGGTTAACTTAACATGTTAAGTACTTTTATAGCTCTTATTTCAACAATTCCAGATAAACCTTTGTTGCTTTTAATTTGAAAACTTTCAGAACATTTGCCCTCCTAGAATTGAGAATCCTTATTTTAAAAAAAACCAAAAAGTTAGGGGTCTTTCCTGGGTCTGATTTTATACAATTAAATCAGAAACTTTTTTTAGTGGTAAAATTATTCTATTGGTCCAGTCTTTCATAACAGTTTTAAATAATTTACTATTTATATGTATATTATGGTTTCATGTTGCAAAACAGACAGCGAGGAAGTTCAGAAATTTTGAAATAAAAAAAGTCACTTGCACTATCATTAAGTTTATTTCCCATTCTCATTACTATCACTGTCAAAATAATAGGTTTAATTTGTGTTATGTTCTCATTACAACCTTGAATGAGGCATCAGAATTTTAATGCCTCATTTTTTCAAAGAATTAGAGATCATCCTGTATTACATTGACCTTTTCAATATTCCATATAAATGGACTGCTAGAACCCACCTTTGAGAAAATGTGTTTATACCCCCCTTTTACCCTCACCTTAACTTTTTTCCCTCTTTAATCAGGGAAGGGAGCAGGAGAAACTGTCCATCAGACAGATACAAGTTCTGAAAAGGTCACAGTATCTGTGTGTGTAAACACATATTTATATATACACATGTAAACATACACATATATAACAGTGAACACACATACAAAATATTAAATATACATAAGCTTTTTATAACTTAAATATACTGGCACCTTAGTAATTACATCCTAAAGCTCAGAACTCATTCAATATATAAAGTTCCAATTTATCAAATTAGGCTTTCTGGCATTTTTATTATTATTATTTTTATTATTTTTTTTTAGAGAGACAGGGTCTCGCTATGTTTTCCAGGCTGGTTTTGAATTCCTGGGCTCAAGCAATCCACTTGCCTCAGCTTCCCAAATCCCAGAATGCTGGGATTGATTACAGGAGTGAGCCACTCTGTGTGGCCAGGGTAAGTTTCTTCTTATTCTCACTTATGAAATACAGACTGAAGCTGGGCTTCAGTATTTGTAGCAGATTACTTATAATGTCCTCACTACAATAATGTGATTGTCTGATTTTCCATGTTTGTGATTTAGAGAAGTAACTTATTTGAATCTACTATAATAACATAAATAATAACAAATTATCTAAAATTTATTCAGAATTTATTAAGTGCCATCAATAGTGTAAGCAATGTACTTTTATTAAAACATTCTCATTAGAACCCAAGGTGTCATTGATATCTACAGCATGTGGGTGAAAAAACTGAGTCACAGAGATGTGTATCCACTGTCCAAGGCCTCCAGCCAAAGTGATGGAGCCAGAAATAACTTAAATAATTTTACAATGAAATAGGATAAAATATTCCTATAACATATTTAGTATAACAACGCTAAAAATTATAGCCAAAGAATTAATTCATTTTCTTGAAAAGTCTATTTCAAGATGTGACTTCATCATACTAATGTAATTCTGTTTAAATTTTATTATACTATAATTTTAACATACTATGTTTATTATTGTTGATTTTATTAAAATAAATACTATAATTTACAATAGGATAGATGGAAAGAAATCACATTTATAGACCTTTAGCCTCTTGATCACTGGGTTAACCATAAAATCCATACTTGGGTAAATCAGAAATGTTTGTCTTAGGGTCATGTCTCACTGCAATCAAATTCAGATCCAAGGGTTGTTTTATTATTATAATTTCTCCACTAGATCGTAAGTAGTATTCTGGACAGGTATTACTGCAAATTATAGTAAAAGCACAATAAAAAGAACCCTTAGGACTAATTTTTAGTAAGACTAAATATTTGTCATCATTAAATTAGATGTAATTTATATATTTGCTTGCAGAATTTCTTTGCTCTTGGTTATACCCTGAAAAAAAGAAGTGGGGTGGGTGCTAGAGGGGGTCATTTGTATATGTTGAATTATTTTGAGTGCTTCTCTAGTTCCATATTGAAGAACACCAATATATTTTTGTTGTTAAAAATCATTCAGCTCAGAATTGTATACTTCAAACAATGATTCAGTCGTGCCTGATTGCACATTCTCTCATTAAAACTTTAAACTAAATTGAACTTTCTTCTCCACTCTAACTAATACACACATGCATATTCTACAGACAACTAAAACCGATTTTCAAGTTTTAATGTAGATTTTAAAGACTATAATTTTCTGTATCTTCATTGTGGATTTTGAGGGTTTAATTGCTATGTTATGGCTGCACTTATCAGAAAGCATTGAAAAGTGTTAATTACTTTGTACTTTAGTCAGTTATGAATACATGTAAAATTTAAATTTTTCCTGAGAAGCATATAAAGTCCACATTTATTATGCTACAAAAACTTATGAAATGATTTAAAATAATTAACCCAAAGGCAGTCATACTCCATGTTTTAAACATTTGTATGGTACATCAGATGAATCTTAGACAATTTGTTAAAATATATATATAGTAATTTTAACAAGATCAAATCATTGAGGGGGAATGGAAAACAATGTGTATATACATGTGTGTGTATATGCATGCATGCACGTGTGTGTATGTACATTTGGTCAACAGTTTGGAGAAAAATAAGTGAATAGAAAATAAGCATAGAAATGACTTTAAAATAATCATCTGCTCCCACCATTTTCTTGGCACCCAGATGCCAGTACCACATCCTTGTTCTTCAATCCAATAGCAAGTCCTTCCTAAACTAATATAGGAACAGAAAACCAAGTACAATATGTTCTCACTTAGAAGTGGGAGCAAATGAAAAGAACTCATGGACACATAGAGGAGGACAACAGATACTGGGAGGAGGGAGAGGATTGGGCAAAATAACTATTGGGTAATAGGATTAATCCCAGGGTGACAAAATAATCTGTACAACAAACCCTTATAACATGGGTTTACCTATATAACAAACCCTCATATGTACCCCTGAACTTTAAAATAAGAGCTAAAAAAAATAAAATCCTTGCTAATAATTTTCATAAGATGACTTCTAGTGATTGGGAACTCACTATTACCTGAGGTGGTTTTATACTATATTTAATTCAACTGCAATTATTTTAAAATGTTCTTTGTGCTTAATTGAAACATACTAAATTGTTGATTATATATGCTACAATCATTATTAAATTAAAAAAATATGTTTGTGCATCTACTATGTCTCCAGCACTGTTTTGTGAGTGCTGGGTCACAGTGATGAAAACAGGGGAAGAAAATCCTCACCTTCATGGAGATTGTGTGTAGGGGTGGAAGGGAGGTGAACTATGTGATGTTAAACGAAGATAAATAACGAGGACAAAACATTTGCCATGAAAAAGAATCTGTTCTGATTAAGACACAAACCTTGGCACTAGAGACTCTAGATGACTGCCACATAACAGTTTTGAGATTCTGGATTCTTTATCTCAGTCAAATGTTATAAGAACCACATGACCCAATACATAAACATGGTTTGACCTTACTTCTTGACTCAGCATTCATCAGTCTTAGCTATTTTGGTGATGTTGTAATGATGATGGTGGTAATGGAAATGGAGGGAGTAGTGGTTTACTAAGAGAAATACTATCAGGTTCATGTGCTTCTCAACATGGAGGCCTTTTAAACATCTGAGGACAAGGCTCAGTCTACTTAAAGCATCTTGACATCAAAATTTCTTGCCTCTCAGTCCTTAAATGGTTGTTGCTTTCTATTTTCCACATCATTATTTTCATTGTCCTCCACAAAAGCTCCATGTCTTAATTCATGTTCCCTAATTCATTATGTGTGCATTTTTTGTTTTTAAAATTTGTAATTGACAGATAACTGCATAATTTAATTGTATAATTTATGATGTATAATGTTTTAATGTACTTATACATTTTAGAAGGAGTAAATCAAGCTAATTAACATGTCCATTACCTCACCTGCTTATCATTGCTTTTGTGGTCAAGCTGTTTAAGATATAGTTAGCAATTTGAAATATGCAATACATTATTATTAATTATTGTCACCATGTTGTGCAATAGACGGCTAAAGCTTATTCCTACTGTTTAAATGAAACCTTGTACCGTTTGTCCAACACGTTCCTTTTCTGCATCCCCCACACCCCAGCCTCTGGTAACTGCCATTTTAATCTCTGCTTCTACAAGGTCAACTTTTTCAGATTCTACATATATGTAAGATCATGCAGTATTTGTCCTTCTGTACATGGCATATTGCACTTAGCATAATCTCCTCTCATGTAATTTCAGCACTATTCATGGTAGTCAAGATATGGAAGCCACCTAAGAGTCTATGAACAGATAAAGAAAACGTGGCATGTATATAAACACAATGGAATGCTACCTAGCCTTAAAAAAGGAAATTTTGTCATTAGCATGTATATATTTTAAAATGAGGAAAACAAAATACAGATAAAAATTGAAAACTGATCTAAAGAAAAGAATCACAGAATAGCATTTTCAGGCCAGGTAAGAGCACTTGGTGGTCCCACAGTAATGTGGATACTTTAAGAACTATATTGAGAAGGCAAATATTCTGGCTACATATTAGGTATAGATATCTTTATTAAATTGGCATACTGTATATTTCAAGTTCTTTCTCTCTTTCACTCACTCTCTTCCTCCCTTCTCTCTCATCTGTTTAACTTTCAGTCAGACTTTCATATGCCATATTTCAGTGGTATATATTTTAATTATTCTGTCAAGTGCCATGGCTAAATTCCATGAAAAGAATGAAAAAATCCTAAATCTGATAGAGACAGAAAAGGATTTTTTCTTTATAAAGAAATAACCTCTTCTAGGTGTTTAAATGCCAAAGTAAGTCAATCAAACTATAATTGAGTCTAATTGGGACTCCCACAAGTTCTTCATCTTTCACAAAAGTACCAAAAGTTAAGAAGAGGTGAAAAATTCATCTGTGACACTAGGTATTAAAAAATCTGATCTGCCTAAGAAAACATCTGATTCTGAATCAGAAAAAACAAATCCAAAGCATTACCCCCATTAAATTAGAAATAACCCTACATCTTAATTCAACATATGGTACCTATCAACCCAATTTTCCAATAAATGATATAACATGATAAATAAATATTATTATATTTAAGGAACTAAGAAATACAAAATTGGGATCTCAATTGTGATCTAAGCGGGAAAGTACAGTGTAAACAACTTTTGATGAAAAATGCCTTTCTACTGGAAGAATGGTAGTTCCTGCCAATTTAATGTCTAAAATTGGTGTGTGTGTGTGTGTGTGTATGTTTTCATTTAAAACACATACAGCCTCCTGGTTTGACATAGTAAACACACAAACACATGGAAGGCAAGAGTTCCTGTTTCTACTCTGAGCCTTGGGATTCCTCCAAATATAAAACAATACAAATTCATTGGCAGGGTGAAGTTCTTTGAGATTGCATAGAACTTGTGATATCTGTGATTTGAAAATGCATGTTTGCTCAAATGGGTGCTATCAATGAATATCCTATCTAATTGGATACTTTCTATTCTTATTTGGATCCTCATCTCTACAATATGACTTTGTAGTGGGAGAATACATCAGAGATTGCACCAAATTAACACAAAACCAGGGAAGAACTTGCCAGAGGGAGTGGTTGTGTACCTCTGCTGAAACACACATCTGGAAGGATATATGATGTCAATGCACATCTTGCTATTTCATTTTAAAAGCCAAATCTTTCCTCATAAGAAAACTTAGTTTTTACTTTATTATATTGTTTATTTATTTTGTGAGACGACGTTTCGCTCTTGTTGCTCAGGCTGGAGTGCACTGGCGTGATCTTGGCTCACTGCAACCTCCACCTTCCAGCTTCAAGTGATTCTCCTGCCTTAGTCTCCAGAGTAGCTGGGATTACAGGTGCCCGCCAATACACAGAATTTTTTTTTTCTGTATTTTTAGTATAGATGGGGTTTAACCATGTTGGCCAGGCTGGTCTGAAACTCCTGGCCTCTCAAGCAATCCTTCCGCCTCAGCCTCCCAAAGTGCTGGGATTATAGGCATGAGCCACTGTGCCTGGCCTTAGTTTTTACATTCTGATAGACTCCAGCAAGAATGGTTTTAGACCTAGAAGTGACACTTTTCTTCATGAAAACAGATGTATTAAAAATGGCAAATGTGAAGTTTCTTACAATGATTAAAGTGTTGAAAGTAAGAGCTATGATAAAAGGCAACAGAAATTAGGAATATTAAACTATAAACAATGAGTGTTGCTAGATAGCTGAATAACTATCTACAAAGACATGTTGGTTTATAACGTAGAATGAGGACAGTGACCCCCTTTTCAACAATCTTCATATAAGTAAACACTAAATGAATTTAAATCACCAGAGAAAGAGGAGGGGACTGATCTGTCACACTTTAAGTAGAAGAGAGAGCCATAAACACTTAGGATCTAATGGTGATCCACTAGCTCTATATTTCACACAGGTGCTTCTGGTATATCCATTTGCAAGAGATTAACAAATTCACCACTGAATGTCTTTTATAATGTGGACAAGATGATCTTGGATAAGGTGATCTTTCATAATCTTAACCAAGAACTTAACTAATGCTAAGCATAAGATATGTTGGTTGCTAAACTTTAAAAAAAAAAAAAAGGAAAGAAAAAGAAATCTCATTACAAATTCTTCTAAGCACTGCAATGGAATCAAAATCTGAGGTTGTATACAGGCCACAAACTACCTGGAAACTGACATGAAGTTTATCCAAATATTATTTTAAACCTTAGTTTTATGGAACTTAGAAAGAGGAGTTGATCACTGCTGGATGCACAACTGCAAATATCCCTTTGCATAAGCACATTAATGATCAAATATTAGGTTACCCTTTTGTGACATTTTCTGAGCTTTAATTTTTATTTAATTGAAAGTATCTTAGAACTTCTCTAACATTTAGAAGCATGGCTCCGGGAAGGCCACACATTCTGTCTTCTTAAATACATATTTATCCAGCAGGCTAACATTTTAAGAGACGACTATGCCAGCTGTTAACAAGATTTTATGGGTTTAATGTTGACACATGAAAATTATAATTTATGCTTTATTAATTGTTGACAAAAGTGATGATTAACAAGAAACCAAATTAATTGCGCTTTCTCAATTAAAAAGATGTACCACAGCATACAATTTAACCAGATATTTATTTCCTCTTATCTTAGAAACATGGGATTTGCTTTTTAAAAATAAATAGAAATAAACAAATAAAACATTTTGAAGGCCTCAGATTTCTCCCTTCCTTTCTTCATATTGATTGATGAATAATCATGGAAAAATATTTAGCTCTAACTATATGCTTCTGACACCTTTTTGTGTTCTAGTCATGAAGTTAGGGATGTGATTCCTAACATTTTTCTCATTACTGGCCATGATATTTTAAAAATTAGACTGAATAGCTGAGATATCTTGTGTAATGGAAATATAATATTGCACATAGGTGTATCTCTCTATATGTTAATTACATAGTTCACATTGTATCTTAATATGTACATTGAATAGCCAGATACATTAAGTATGACTTTCTTTTTGATTCTGTTGCTGATCAGCTTAGTTATTGAGAATAATGTTTCCTAGAAACAAACATTGAGGGCTGGGCGCAGTAGCTCATGCCTGTAATCCCAGCACTTTGGGAGGCTGAGGTGGGCAGATCACTTGAGGTCAGAAGTTCAAGACCAGCCTGGCCAACATAGGGAAATCCCATCTCCACTAAAAATACAAAAATTAGCCAGGCTTGGTGGTGCACGCCTGTAATCCCAGCTACTCAGGAGTCTGAGGCGGGAGAATCGCTTGAACCCAGGAGGTGGAGGTTGCATGCAGTGAGCTGAGATCATGCCATTGAACTCCAGCCTGAGTGACAGAGCAAGACTTCATCTCAAAGGAAACAAACACTGAACATTGGACAACATTTGTCTTACCATGGCCCCGAGACACAGTGGATTGTGTCTCTAGCCCCAGTTGAATATCTTAGAAATATGTGCTATGTAAAAATGTGAGCAGAGAGAGAGACAGAGATTAAGACATCACTCCAAGAGTAAATCAGCTCAATATAAGAAAGGTACATCCAGAATTTAGGAATTTCTGACAACCACAAGTCCGGAGGTGCAGGTTTGTAGAAGGGATTTATTGGAGGTTTTCTCTCAAACACTGACCCATCCCAGCATGTTTAACTTTATCAGCAATTTTAATAATTTTATTCACTTTGCATTTTACCTTATACCATATGATATACTACATGTTCTAATATAAACTTATTCTTTTGAAAAAATGTATGTCTTTCTACACAATATGACATACATTCCATAATTTTGAAATTCTGTTCTCTACTGTTTCAACTCCAGAATCTAGAAGAGTGCATGGAACACAATAAACACGCCATAACTACTTGTTAAGTTGATTTGTTACAACAGAAAAAAGGATGAACAATGATTCTGGCATAGGGAAGTATTATAGACTGAAAAACTTTTACATCATCTTATTCTGAATCGTGAATATTGTCAGTGAAGTGTCTATAATACATCACCAATTTTTATTTCATAAATTTAATGCCATAGGTCAGAATTGCTTTTCTTTCATCTATTTTTGTCTGCAAATATGTTGAAGAAACTGTCAAAAGCAGTTCAAAAGGAGGGGGAAAATAGCCTGGTGAGGCTGTGAATAAAATTTTCCTCATTCATGTGATCTCTTTTATTAAAAAGGTCTCCCAAGCTTGGTCCCCTGAGCCAGGCTTAATTAAAGTTATTTGCTCTTAGCTTACACCATGAATTGCCCCTTCTCACTTAGAGGTGGAGTCTACCACTGACAGCAGAGTTGAAATCCGGGGGCTTTACTTTCCATAGAATTTGTCCCTATGTCCTCAAATGAATTGCTTTAATTAAAACAACTTAGTGACCTTTTCTTTGCTCTCTTGGCTACAGAAATTTTCCATAACCCTCAGATTTGCCCTTGGGTTGTTAAAAATATTGCACTGAAAAAGTGCCTTTTGTTCTCCCAGAAATATCTTTTTTTGCAAACACCTCTTCTTTTTATGATGACTGTCTATTTTAGAGGAAATCTTTGATTGATACATGTTAACTCTACAGACTTAACATACTTCAAGCCTGGGCAAAAGCAAAGTTCTTCTAGGTTTGAATCCTTTGGATCTCACAAAATGATGGAGACTTGGTGGGTCTCAAAACGAGCAAGATGAAATAAATAAGCAATTATATGATCACTTATTTACAAGAAGATTTAGGATGATTTGAAATCATTGCAATATAGCAAAACTGCATTAAAATATCCTATTTTAAATGAACAGTTCTTTTAGTATAAGAGATATCATGGTTACTCAAAATAATAATGAGGATGGCTAGATTTAGCAAGGACTTATCATGTGTTCCTTCAATCAAAGGCATTTATTGAACCATATAATAGGCGAGCCAGTGTGCTCGGTGTGCAATGGAGCAGTGAACAAAACAGATAGTCTCTCCCTTTAGCAATTGTATGTTCTCATGGGATAAATAGACATTATGTTGAATATCACATATAAAAAATATATATAGCTGTGGTAAGCTATGTAAAAGAAACAAAGAGTTATTACTACAGAACTCAACTCAAACTAGAGGTGCATGGGGGTAGAAGGAAAAATCTCCCTGAGAAAGAAGCATTTAATCTAAAAAAAGAATTAGCTGAGTCATAACCAGCAGGAAGGAGAAAAGCATTTCAGATAGAGAACAAAGCACGTGTGAAATGCCTGAGAGGTAGCCCATTTGAAGAATGATGAACAGCAGAAGCGCTGCAGGAAATGAGAACGTAGATCCTGCCGACCACATAAGACAGGTTACCAATGTCATGTGAAAGGATCTGTATTTGGTTCTAAGACAAATGGCAAAGCATTAATTGACACTGGTTTGTATTTTATGATAATTCTATCTTCTGTGTACAATACTGGATTAAAAGGAGCAAGAGTGGCAAGGAGTCTACTGGATGAATATTTCCTGCAATAGTCCCCATGACAGCTTAGGTTGGAGGGGTTTAAAGACGAACTGAGGATTTAAAGTGCATAGAAGCACTTGGAGCATCTGTGAACACTTTACTAAAAATGACAACGATAAGGAAATCAAATTTGTGGTGAAGATGAAGTGTTCTGTTTTGAACACATTAAGCTTGGCATCACTGTAAGAGATTCAAGAGCAGATGCCAAGTGGACAGTTTTACATTTACAAACCCACACACATCTACTCAGACGTGAGTCAACAGCTGACGAGAGGGATCCATACTGCAGACAAAATGTTAAGAATCAATAACTTATAAATAATATTTATAGAAAATAAGACTGAGAACTATAAGCAGAAGGGTGGAAGAGCATTCATGGGTATGGAACATCATAGGAAGAAATAACAGCAAGTTTTATAAAATGTAACTCAACCGTGTGAAATGATGTTTAGGGCTGGCGCTAGGGCTTCATCTTCCTTTTATAAATAAATCATATAGAATTCAGGATACTTGCCAAAATGTATGCAGTGATGAAGATTTCAAATCAGCTTATTTTTTTAAAACTCTAAATTTTTATCTTACTACATCATGAGGATTTGAATACTAATACAAGAAAATTGAACTTATTTGCTTGTGCAGAGAGAATAATTAGAGCCTGGTCTATTCAAGATGAGTTTATAGATGCAAATGCATTCTTATTAGAAGGCAGCATTAGGGTCTCAACTGCCCTGAATTGTCCACCTTCTCTTGAATACACACACACACACACACACACACACACACACACACACACACACACACACACACAGAGTCTCACTCTGTTGCCCAGGCTGGATGCAGTGGTGTGATCTCAGTTCACTGACACCTTTGCCTCCTGGGTTCAAGCAATTCTCCTGCCACAGCCTCCTGAGTAGCTGGGACTACAGGTGCCCGACACCATGCTCAGCTAATTTTTGTATTTTTAGTCGAGACGAAGTTTCACCATGTTGGCCAGGTTGGTGTCGAACTCCTGACCTCAGGTGATCTGCCTGCCTTGGCCTCCCAAATTGCTGGGATTACAGGCATGAGCCACCACACCAGCCCTTCTCTGGAATTTCTTATGGCAGTTCTAAAGGTCTTCTCTGGAATTTCTACTGTATTTGTCCAATTAGACACATTAAGGAGCTTTTGGAATAAGGAAATAGAGTCACACTGGAAGTGTAAAGGAGTGGAATAATCAAGAATTATGACAAAATAGGTTTCTACAGAAAAATAAAAACAATTTTTTCAGTTTGGGCCTCTTTGACTATCCTACATGAAAAAGCCACCTCTCTGCATAACTGTATCTCATTATCCTGCCACATTTTCCTTCATAATATATATACAAGTTTGTTTGTTTGCTGCCTTCCCTGCTCATTAAGCCCAAGGAAGATCGGAACTTTGCCCTCCGATTCACTCATTGATGGCATCTAGAAGAAAGCCTATGCTTACTGCTCACTCAATAAAGAACAGTTGAATGATCAGATGATTATTGAAATAAACTACAGAGGTGACCCAAGAGTTGTCCATTTGTACAAACCTCACAGGACTCAAATGCTAGTATAACTAGAATAGCCATAATTTGTCAGAATAAAGTCTGTTTCTACCAATCTGGTGCCTGGACAAAAGGATAAGAGAGGAGAAAATGCCACTGTTTATTGAGAGTTATCTGATGGGGGTATCTAGTTGATGTATGGAACGTGGGTGTCCTGGACAGCAGAGAAAATAATGGATGGCAAGTATATCATTCTATTCTCATACTGCTATGAAGAAATACTCAAGACTGGGTAATTTATAAAGAAAAAGAGGATTAATGGGCTGACAGTTCCACATGACTGGGGAGACATCCACAATCTTGGCAGAAGGTGAAGGAGGAACTAAGGCAGGTCTTACATGGTGGTAGGCAAGAGAGTCTGTGAAGGGGAACTGTCCTTTATAATACCATCAGATCTTGTGAAACTTATTCACAATCACTAGAAAAGCACCAGAAAAACCTGTCCCTGTGATTTAATTACCTCCCACAAGCTCCCTCCCACAATACATGGGGAATATGGGAGCTAGAATTCAAGGTGAGATTTGGGTGGGGACATGGCCAAACCATATAAGTATAGGCAATAGTTGAAAAACAAATTATCACCTCTTTTTAATCTTCCTCCTCTAAATAAGAAATGTTTAACTGGACTCATAGGATGTCTCAGTCTTCCTCCTTTTTCCAGTCTCTACCTTTCTACTACAAATGAAAATAAATGGGTAAATTTCAGAATATTCAGAATATTTTAGGTATAGTAGGTGACAGCCCCAAGTAGTACAGTTTAAAAGGCAATAATCAGTCACATACATATGGGTACACTTTAGACTAAACTTTTCCAAATATATGATTTTAAAAAATATTTTAAAGACATATTTCACAACTTCTAAATTTACCTGTTTAACTCAATATGTATCTATGGATTGAGGGACTGACTTTGGGAATGGTTATGCTATCTTACTCAGCAAATTCAAAATCATTTCTAATATAAGCAACATCTTTAGTTTCCTGTCCTGTAGCTGAAATTTGCCAAAATGAAGCACTTCGAGATGCAGCTAAAATTTTTAATATATTTTTCAGGAAAGAAAGAAAGTTAAGTAAGTTTATATTATTTAATATAAAAAGAGATGTTATTTGCACATAAGTAAATGTTTTTCTTGATATATATTAATATTTTAAAAACAACATTTATTAATGTATGATATATGATATAAATGTGGTATTTATGTCTATATTTCATGGAGTAGTAATTAAACCACTATTTGTACGTGACTAATTTTTTTAGTCCCTGTAAAATACACATATACTCAACCCTAGCACTATTCACACTCCAGGTGAGATGTGGGCCACTTTGGGAGGCTCTCCTATATGTGGTGGGATGTTTACCAGCAATGCTGTCCTCTACCCACTAGATACAAGTTGCATCTAACCCTAAGTTGTGACAAACAAAAAGATACCCAGAGATTGTCAAATGTCAGCTGCAGGGTTGGGGGGGTGGGGCGGGGTGAAGTGGGCAGGGTGGGGGGTGGGAGTGGTGGGGGGTGAAGTGGGTGGGGTGGGGGGGTGGGGTGGGGTGTGGGAGTGGTGGGTGGGGTGGGGGTGGGGGTGTGGGAGTGGTGGGTGGGGTGGGGGTGGGGGGGTCGGAGTGGTGGAGGGGGTGGGGGTGGGGGGGTGGGAGTGGTGGTGGGGGCCGGCAAAATTACCCCAGGTTGATAACCACTACAACAGAAAAATGTTTCTCAGAGTCCCAGAGACAGAGTGTCTGTTTAAATTTGAAGATACCCGGTCCTTCTCAAAATTAATTAAATTAGAATATTTAAGGATTCTGGGAATCGGAATTTTCACAAGCATGCTTGATGATATTGAGGAAATTGTAACTTTAATATGCAAATACATGAGATAATCACGAAACTCATTCCTGAGGAAGAGTGAGGACAGTGATTCTGTGAGTTTAACATATATTTTTGTGATTTGCAGATGCACTGAGTAATAAAAAACATACTTGCAACTGAAAGGTATGTTTTATTAGATTTGCAGTAGGTAATTAATATCACTGCATAAGAATTGTATTGCTAAGTGAAATGACAATTATTTCTATAGTTCTGGGCACATCTTTAGTCTAAACACTAAATGCGTAGTAGTAAATGTTAGTCTTTTCTCTTCTTCCTTCTCTAAGTATTTCCATCTTGAAAAAAAAAATGGAAAGAAAACTATCTTTCCTGTTATACAAGAAAGCAGATTAAAAAGGAGCTTGTGATAATGCTTTGGAAAACACAAATGTTACTTATGCTAATGGGCCATTATTATTATCTGTATCATGAGTATTTTTTTAAGATAATAGTCAAATTCCTGTTCTTCCTCTTTCCTTATGAGCTGCCTCCACACATAGTCCAGCTGTGGCATATGGTCAATTCTTGATTGTCTGTGAATGGATTAGCCGCCTTGTCAATTACCCATGTGCACTGGGGGCTGACTCATTATCTAGCTGAACAGCTGCTAACACATCTGTCTTCTCCCACTCACCATGGGATCCCCACAGAGGCTTTCCCCTTTTACCAGCTCATACAACTCTGCTCATTTGCATTTTCCTCTGAAATAACCCAGCTTAACAGAGCTGCAGCCTAAGGGTTTGTGGGGGAAGGAAGTAGAAAGGAAGTAAGTCATCAAGCACATTTCCAAATTTTATCTACTCTTCATAAAGAGTCCCATAGAAATTGGCCCCCTATCTACTACACAAGTAGATAATTTTTGTTTGACGAATGGTATTTGCCCTATCAGCATACATATTTTTGTCTCCTGAAGTAGGATAAAGAGTTAAATGGGGAAATAAAAGAAAGGTAGTCATAAGAATTTCAGAGGCCGGGCATGATGGCTTATGCCTGTAATCCCAGCACTTTGGGAGGCCGAAGTGGGCAGATTGCCTGAGGTCAGGAGTTTGAGACCAGTCTGGCCAATATGATGAAACCCCATCTCTACTAAAAATACAAAAAAAAAAAAATTAATCAGGCATGGTGGTGTGTGCCTGTAATCCCAGCTACTCAGGAGGCTGAGGCAGGGGAATTGCTTGAACCAGGGAGGTAGAGGTTGCAGTGAGCAGAGATTGTGCCACTGCACTCCAGCCTGGGTGACAGAGCAAGACTCCATCTCAAAAAAAAAAAAAAAAAAAAAAAAAAAAAAAAAAAATTTCAGAAAAGCATAGGACAGAGAAATTGATACTTTGTATAACCCATGGTGGTAACTTTCAAACATATTCATAAACTCTTTGACACTCCTCCCATTAAAAGTTGAGGGTCATAAGCCTTCTGTTTGATTCTGACTGACCTTAGTAAATAGTCTACTAGCTGACTATGGCCACAGCAACAAGACATGACTTGCAAGTATAGGTCATAAAGGTGCTATAGCTTCCGACTGATTTTCTAGAAGACTCGGACTAGAGAACTGAGCCACCATGGAATAAGTCTGACTGCACTGAAGCCATGATCCTGTGAAGAAGCCTGAACTAGTTAATGCTGAGATATTACATGGAGAATATCCAAGACAACACGAAGAGAGGGGGAATAGCCAGCCCCCACCTGTCCCAGTCCCTCGCTGTTCTACCTTCAGCCCCTATCTCACTGTAGCCCACAACTGGAATCACCAGGCTGAACTTTCTCAAATTCCTGACGTGCAGAAAATGTGAAAGATGCTACCATGATTGTTGTTATCCTAAAGCACTAGATTTGGGGGTAATTTGCTGTAGAGCAGCAGATAGCTGATATCTCCTCTAACATAGCAACTTACACCCTGTTATTTTTGTTGTTTAAGAATTAGATTCTTCTCTGGCAGGAAAATGGGAGTAAAGGCCCAGTGCCATGGGCATCTCTCCTTTATTTAACAAGCACATGTTATGTCAGACTCTATTCCAGACAAGGCTAATTTGTAGTTAAGCATACTGTACTTCCTGAACTCCTAGAATATATAAAGTACAGGATGGAGACAGGTGTTAGGGTTGAATAGCTAAGTAAGTAAATAAGAAGGATACACATAGTGAAAAGTACTAATGCAGATAAAATATATAACAAGGTCATATACCAGGCAAATGTGACCTAATCAGGGAGAAGGGAGGCAAAAAGGAGAGTGGCTGGACTTTATTTCCCAACTCTCCAGTGAAATATCTTGGTATCTCTTGGGTATATACCATATCAAAACTCAGCAATATGACAGAACACAAAACATGGCTATAGGTAAAATCCATTATATAAATTGTGAAGGCTTTAAGCTTCCCTGTGCTCTGGGATCCCAGGTTTTTAAACAAAAGTTTAACCAATTAGGAAATTAAACCAACAACAAAAACGAGAGTAAGTTCTTTATCAGATAAGATTCTGACTCTAGTTTCCAACCATTTGATTATTGCTTTGCCTCAAGATAATGACAAAAAGAGTCATTGACTCAATTTGCACTTTTGAGCCATCTGCATTTGTGTTCCTTCTCATTAGTGTCTAGCAGCAAGAGCATATTTGATAAATAATAAATTCAGTGAATCTCTACTATTCCAAACACTGTGAGGGAAGGCAAAATAAGAAAAAAAAAAAAGCTTCGTCCTTCAGAAATTAATACTATGGAAAAACCTATCGTCCAAAAGATTTATGTATTCTGTAAGTTTATTAAACACCCATTTAAGGACTTATTACTAGGTGCTATAATAGATAGCAAATAATATCAGATACTGTCACTGATGTCACACTATATCTTTTCTTTCTTATTGAAAGGATTAAGATAATGTATCAAATAATTTCATTCCAGGTTGCTTTCCCATTACATAGTAACCATTTTTAGCCAAAGTTGTACTTTGAACTTGTACTCATATATCCTTTCTGTTACGATTTTTGAAATTTTTTTCTATTTACTTTTTTTCTATTATTCCTATTAACAATATTAAAGATGATTTTTATCTATACACTTCTGCAACCTTTATAGGACTAAAGAAGTGTTGTAGGTTATGGGTGATGTCATAGACTCTGGATTCAAAAATGCATGGAAACTAAATCTATATCTAACTATTTGACCAAATATATAGTTTCACTCTCTATGCCTACGTTTTAGCATCTGTAAAGTAGGACTAGTAATATTTTTTACCTTATATTGCTCTTTTAAGAATTAAGTAGTAAAAGTGCTCAGCATAGTGTATTGTCCATATTAAACACTCAGCAAAAATAATTTCATAAAATTACAACAACTTTATTTTGCTCAAAAAACCTCCTTCGGGTAAATGCAGTTTTCTTATCCCCATTTTGTAGAAGATGAAAGTTGAGACATTATATTGTTTGTCTATGGCCACATAGTAAGTTGAATAGTTGGTATTCAAGTCCCAAACTTCTGATTTCATACCCAGATATAACTTTATAGTTATTGAGATTTATTATTTTTCTAAAAATTTCTCATCTTAGTTCTATGATTAGAAATAATTTAGGATCAATTCATTTTTCCTCTCTTTCACTCATTCCTAACATCAATGCAATAAAGCCTATTAGTTCTTGCTCCAAAATATATCATGAAACTATTCCCCATCTATGTTCCTGGATACCATTTGGTCCAAGGCATTATTCCCTCACAAGTGGATGGCAGCAAGAGTCAACTTAATCATCTCATGTTGGCACCCCCTCCACCTTTTCCAAGTATTACAGAATACAAATCCCTTCTTGTGGTCTATCAAGGCTGACACAGTATTGCTCTGTCTACTCCTCCTCTTCACCTCTAAAGACCCCTTTCTCTGAGTTAGTAGCCTCAGATTCTTTGGCCTTCCGTCCAAAGTGATCTCAGGAGCTTCCTCTGCCTATTCCCTCTGTCTGGAATGACCTTTGCTCCCAAACCAATGCTTCTTATGACTAGATCATACCTGAAATTCAGAAATAAACTTAAAATCATCTCTAGCATGGGGCTGTTTCTGTCCATGACTAAAAATTCCAAATGATTCTGCACTCCCCCAACTCCAGTTGCATGCTTCTGTTTTACTTTGTTTTATAATACATTCTACTGTAGAAAATTACTTCTTTTGATCATTTGGTCAATAATTATTCCTTGTCTTCTTCCACTAAAATATAAGTGCTAGAGAATTCATATACCTTGTTCATTACTGAATGCTCATTATGTAGAAAAATATGAGGCATAGAATAGGCTTCCAATTAATACTTCCAGAATAGTGAATTAACTATACTCCCTGAAGTTTTGCTGAACTTAAGAGTGCACATGAGAGTACATATGTTCCAGCAAACTTGGCATTTCCGAGGAATAGGATATCCATTTAAACGTCTCTCACAATAGAGGCAGAAGGTCAATGGAGAGAAAAAGGCATTAGCAGAATGATATTAGTAAATAATATTGCTTACAATAACAGCAATAACAATGGATTGAATGTATAGTAATTACCCAACTAAGTTTAAGGAAAATTTACATATATTCTATCACTTAATTATTTGAACAAAGTTAGAGGAAGATGTTACTGTTCCCATTTTACAGACAAAAAAATTGAGGCCCAAAAAAGCTATATCCCAAAGTTATCCTCTCCCCAAGTGATAGAGACAATATTTGTACCTAGGTGTATCTGTCTCCAAAGACATTATTTGTAAAGACTCTTCCACAGAGCAATTTGCTTTATTCTCACTGCCTGTTATTTTCAATGACAAATAATCTAGCTAATTCCATCAAGGAGGAAGAAAAACTGCTACATTATTCATCGGCAACACATATGCTTTTGAAAACTGGTAGACATGGTTCTCAGTCTATCAAAACAGACTGAAGTCTTTATTATCCTTACAGTTTTAAAGTCTAGTATAGTCACTGAAAGATTTAGATTTTGTTTTTCTACAAGGCCTCATCTGAGGGAAGACAAAGAAACTGAAAGCAAATGTGTCAACACTGTGATTACTCCACATTCAGACACTCCGACGGGAACAGAGGGACCAGAATGTGAGGTCTGGTGTGGGGATCTTTTCAGCACTTGCTGGTGAGCAGGACAAATGAAAGGGGCCTGGCGAGGCTGAACACCCGTAACTGGGGTCAGAACACTGGATTTATTACATTTTCCATTCACTGAAAGGCCTTTTCCTATGGTTCTATTTCATTTCCAGCTCCTTGTATTTTAAACATTGAGTGAAATGCAAATGCGACATTTAAGCTTTCAGAGGGACATTGAAAATGAACAGTCCTGTGCAGAGAGTATTTGGTATGGATTGGTGGGGTAGTGAGGAGAGAAAAGGTTATTACATCCTAAGGAAATTTAACTGAAGAGGAGGAAGGAAAATAAAAGACTAAGTTACTCATATAAACGAGAAAACAGAATGACAGCAGAAGTGTATTGAAAATGAATCTGTTCCCTCCTCAAATTGTTTGAAAAAAGTCTTTATTGGGAAAGTCTAAGAATTTTATATTAGTCAGGAAAATACAGATCATCTCTTTTCCTGGGTTGACTGATGAGAGAAAGAGGGCTTGTGGGGAAGAAATTTCAATCTCTTTTTATAAATAATATTTTAGTTCTCTGCTACTTATTTAACAAGTTCTGGAAAATATTGTATTTTGGGGAGGTGGAACTTGAATCTTATCAGATATTATAGATGGAAAATATATGCATTCATTTATATTTTACAGAAAATATCTGTGAACTTCCTAAAACAGTGAAAGAGATTGTATAACCCAAAATAGTAGGTAAGTAGTAGCAAAATATCATTGGGGCAGAAAAGAAGTGGCAACAAAATAACTACAATGACAAATTAAATCTCTGATGAAGGTAAAGAATCCAGAAAAGTCTAGTGATTTATTAGTAATCATTGTGGAAGATGATAGCTAAGGAACAGGCCAAGGGAAGGGGAGGGCAGGACTCTCTGGTTGGGGAGAGTTCCTATAGATGGAAATCCAGGCCAACAGTCAATGCAGCATGCCAATCTATATGTAATTGATGAGATAAAAAGCCACTCACAGCAGATCACAGGGGCTCATGTCTGTAATCCCAGCAGTTTGGGAGACAGAGGCAGACAGATAACAAGGTCAGAAGATCGAGACCATCCTGGCCAACATGGTGAAACCCCATCTCTACTAAAATACAAAAAAGTAGCTGGGTGTGGTGGTGCACGCCTGTAGTCCCAGCCACTCAGGAGGCTGAGGCAGGGGAATCGCTTGAACCTGGGAGGTGGAGGTTGCACTCTAGCCTAGCAATAGAGCAAGACTCCGTCTCAAAAAAAAAAAAAAAAAAAAAAGCCAGCCACAAAGATGTTTCCTAGATATTTTCTTCCTCAGGATTCCTAATGAAGTACCCATATTTATTCATTGTCCCTCTGTGAACCTTCATGATATATTAGCATTTTTACATAGGCTTTCATTTTCTTTATCTCTCTTCCTCTCCATCCACCATCAACTCCCCCCTAACTCCTGCTATTGGGGGTGGTAAGAAAAATCAGCTAGATTAAGGTTATGGGAATACTTTTTTAAGAAGTAGTCTCTGCCTTTTTGTTCTTGGTCCCTATGCAGCTCTGAAACATAAGCATCATTGCAAAGACATAATGGAGAACATTTGTGAAGATTTAAAGTTCAAAAGCAACATATTGACATTACAACAGTCTCCTATGGTGTGGGTGGCATTCTTGCTTCCCCATTAAAGAAAGTGCAGGAACAGCAGAATCAAGAAAGTGCCAGCTGTGTTCTTCTGAAATAGACTCTCAAAGGATGCTGCCAATGGTGTTCTTCAAACATCTGGAAATGGTGCATTATAGCTGAAGCATGGCCCAGGTGTCTGCAAAAATATCACTGCATCATGAACCTGCTTCAGGGCCAGGTGCTTGTTCCACTTGTATATCCTATGAGAGAGTGGAATCTTGGGTCACAGGATATGTGACACTCTTCCTTGAAATGCTTTCAGCTGCTGGTCTAATTGTTTTTTTTTGGAGGGGGATTATCAATTCAAAATGGCATGATCCAGCTTCAAAGTCATTGTTGTAGCCTTCTATGCTACCATTCACTCCTTACACATATGCTGTTCTTTTAGGAAAGAGAAATATAAGCCCATTATCTTTTTCTCCTTCAACTAACATCCCGGAAGTTAGTAACATGTTTTCTTGGAGAGAAAAAACGAGTCAGGTAAAAAGCAGAGACCTTGCAAAAATTTGCTTCTTTACAAAATGTGGTATTATACTAATCACTTAAGTATATAACATATAGAAGACCTTAGACCCCAGTATGCTATAAGGAAATGAATTACAGCAATGGTTGGCAAGTTCTTAACACATATGACCATCTCGATGATTTTGTAAAAAATTTCTTAGGTCAGGCTGGGCGCAGTGGCTCATGCCTGTAATCCCAGCACTTTGGGAGGCCAAGGTGAGTGGAGCACTTGAGGTCAGGAGTTGGAGACCAGCATGGCCAACATGATGAAACCCCATCTCTACTAAAAATACAAAAAATTAGCCAGGTGTGGTGGTAAGCACAATCCTGTAGTCCCAGCTACCCAGGAGGTGGAGGCACAAGGATCGCCTGAACCCAGGAGATGGAGATTGCAGTGAGCTGAGATCTCAGTACTGCACTCCAGCCTGGATGACAGAGTGAGACCCTGTCTCAAATAAATAAATAAATAAATAAATAAATAAATAAATCAGTCAGTCAGAGACCTGGCTTCACTCATTTGCTGTGTAACATCAGATGAGTCATTTCTCAGTTTCTTCTCTTGTAAAATCAGATTAATAATAATTATTCTTGCAATTCATAGGATGGTTTTGAAGATAAAACAAAGTAACTTGCAAACATAAGTTACTATGAAAATTGGCACATTCATTTTTGCAGGTCAAATTGTCAGGTGTTATGAAGCTACACTGGGTAAGTTGAAGACTCTCCTTTGTTGGAGCAGTACTATGATTCCCAGTAGAATTTCCTACACTGTTGCTTTTGCTGTGATTTTAGGTTTCTACTGGTTCCTTCCACTTCTATTGAACCTCTGAATCTGCTCAGACTCCTTCACCTTTCACCCTTAAAAGTCAATAAAGTACGATCATTAACCCCAAATCTAAGAAATCACCACTGATGAGCTATCCACTCTTGCCGTCATACAAAAATTTCTCTTACCTTCTGAGCTCAACATTCCTCTGTTGTCTCTACATTCCTATGTTGATATTTACCTCTAATCTCTTCAATGTTGTCATTTTATAGATTTTTTCCCCCAAAGTTTTTAAATTATTATTTTAATCTTCTTTCTGCTCTAGCTTCTGGTATCCTGGTTTACTTTGATGAGAACTATTATATTCCAACCACAGACACTGGAGAAATGCATCCAGGCATAAGTCAAACTACCACCACTCAAAAATGTGGGAGACAGAACATCTCACTTTATTTCTCTGCTTCTAGGCTTTTTCATTCAGGCTTCCTTATGTACTAGTTGAATGAGCATGAGAAAGTTAATCAATCTGAGTCTGTTTCCTCATGTCAAAAATAGGAAGAATAATACTTGTTATCATGTGAATTACAGTAGAGAATGAATATGCATAGTAGTTAAAATAGTATCTGACTTATAGCACATGAGCAATATATCTTAGCTATTATTTAACTCACTCATTCTTAGGTTTAAAATTTTAAATTAGCTGATTTCTAGTTTATGAACTAGTCTGCTCTTCGGCTGGTTATTATGAATCAAAAAGACAAAATAGCAAAAGGGCCAATTCCTCTTGGTATTCCAGTGCTTGTGCTTAATCATTTCAGATAGATTTAGAGAATTCTAACAAACTGTCTCTGTGATCTGTACAAGATTGGTGGTAAAAGTGGTCCCTCTCCAGATGTTTCCTCCATGAGGAGGGAGCTCCAGTAATTTCACATTTCTGACCTCCTTCTCTTCCTCATTCAATGCTTCCCAGGAGTGGAGGAGCTACTTAGTTTGATTGATGGGTTTAGATGGAGAACTATGGGGCATACATCGCCTAGTCACTTTTGCTACCTGTCCCCTGAGAGCTACTCTCAGCCCTGCTCACATAGAATGTCTTTGGTTTTTCTGTGCCCTGCAAAATCTCTATGGGCTCAGGCCCTCACATGGGGAGGTTTGCAGTTTAACAGCACTTACTCTTACTGACTGGGTAAGTCTGACTACTTCTGGGTATCAATATTAGAAAGTCCGCATTCTGACAGTGTGTAATACTGTGAGTTTTATGATATGAAACTGATTTTTTGGTTCTATATTACTGTGTTAGAACTACCTTAATAAAATATCATGGACAGGGTGCTTTAAATAACATATTTTCTCACATTCTGGAGGCCAGAAGTTCAAGATCAAGGTAGAAGGCAGGTTTGCTTTCTCCTGGGGCCTCACTCCCTGGCTCGCAGATGGCACCTTTCTCATTGTGTCCTCACATAGCCTTTTCTCTGCGCATGTATATCCTTGGTGTCTCTTCCTCTTCTTACAAAAATACCAGCCATCCTGAATCAGGTCTTTACTCTTATAACCTTATTTGACCTTAATTACCTCTTTACAGGCTCTTTTTTCCAAATACAGTCACATTCTAAAGCACTGAGAGGGCTTTAACATATGAATTTCACGAGGACAGAATTCAGTTCATAAGAGGTTCACATTGGTCTTTCTCTCAGTTGTTTCCAAACCTTGTGCTTAGGCAGGAGAATACAGGTGAGTCATTTGGGAACCTCAATAGACTTACAGCAGTTTTCAATCTTATTTTTATTAAATCTTTATGGAGCCTTTTTAGATATTGTCTTTCCCTAATCAAAATCCCTTCCCATGAAATTGTAATGCTACACATACCTGTTTATGTACTATGGCCCTATGGAGGGTCATAAGTCATTCTAATCTCTGAGATGCTTTGACCCTGAGAACCAATTTTGCCCTTCTGGGGTGGTCTTGCATGCAATAAAGATTGAATGAAAGCAGGAACAGACAGAAGTCAGCAAGTAAGCAATATGAGCCGTGCCAGAGCTCCTCAGCTTCTTCCAAAGCAGTACTATGAGCCTTCAGCTCCATGGACCTCAGAGAGGGAGGGTCCACACTCATGGAGTATAAAAGGAATTTTCTCCAATCTGTAGAACCCTCTTATAAATAAGTAAGCATGTGTTTCTATGTCTTTGTCCATAATACATCACCACATTTTAAGGGTATATTTGTGGTTGATGGTCTGGTTTAAAACATAGACTAGGTGGTATATATAATACTGTATTTTATAAGTCTGGGTAAATACGAGTAACAGCCTTCAAACTAACATGTCATTATCCTCCAGAATAGTTGAAACGAAGGCATTAAATACTCATGTGACTCTCACTTGAGAGACATAGCACATATGAATTAGAACACCGTGAAAAGAAAAAACAAAAGGGCTTTCAGAGATGAGCACCCAGTGAAAAGTTCCTGAGACAGGGATCCAAAATTGTAGATGCTGACATGCTATGGGGCTGCTTTTCATGTGGACAACTCTGAATAAGTGCTAGACTGAATAAATGCTGCACAGACTTATTTATTCAGTAAAAGCTAATGCATGATACTCCAGGCACTAACAGAAAAAGAAAACAAAATAACAGAAGATTAACAACAACAAACATTTGAGAGCATTTCTATGCCAGAATGGGGGCAAAACATAATCTCATTTAATACTCACAACAACCTGAAGAGGTAGTCGCTATCATTCTTATTCTGCAGATGAATCACAAGGAAGTTTAACAAGGTGAGTAGCTTGTTAGATGTCAAACCAAAGTCTATCTGATTACAGAGTCTGCATATTTTACCATTCACCATCCTGGCTGCTACCTGCTCCCAACTCCTGGGTAGAGATAATAAAATTAATTTTCCCATTAGTTTAGTTTCCGAAAGCTAATTGCCAACACTACTCTTCTTAGAGTTTGCCTTTTTACACTGTTAGAGGGGTCTCTCCGAGAGTTACCAGCTATTTATATCGTCATATGAAAGGAGAAGACATGAGTCATTTGCAGAGGGATTGTGTACAGAGGCAGAGCTGCAGCAGTGTAAACTATCACCAATAAAATCATGGTACCCTCACAACGCCCACCCTGCTGAAGTAAGTATCATAGGTAGTGATTCCTACCTTACAAATGAGGACGCCAAGGACTAGAGAGTTCAGTGATTTATCCAAAGTTCTATATCCAGATAGAAGCATCAAAAAGAACTGTAACCTCTGACTTTAAGTTTGCTGCCAGACCCACTACTTCACATTTCCTCCCAAGCACGACAGTCATTGTGACCTTCCCTCTGCCCCACTGTGTTTCCCCTCGTACCCCTGTCCTCTCTTTCCC
Organism: Gorilla gorilla gorilla; assembly: GCF_029281585.2. NCBI lineage: Eukaryota > Metazoa > Chordata > Mammalia > Primates > Hominidae > Gorilla > Gorilla gorilla. The sequence goes on from NC_073242.2 coordinate 93,330,388, forward strand.
TTCCTCAACACCACTGTGATTTTGAAGTTTGTAAGTCATTTGGAGGAGATCAACTTCACCAGCATCCAGACAGTCTTTTACTAAACAAGTCTGCAGTACATAAGGCAGAGGAAGGATTTACATCTTTGACTCTCTTCCAGCAGATATTACTTATCTTGAACTGCCAGCAGAGCCTCATCTATATGATGTGTGTGACAGTGAAGAATAGCTTTTTGCTGCATTGCCGGGCTTGCATGGGTAAAAGAAATTAGGAGCCATTGTTTGATGGAATGAATATTCAGGAACATCTCTGGGAAATCTTGGCAAGGAGGGTATGGTGTAAGACCTAGTCTTAGGGGCCGTGAAAATAATCCCCAATTCACTGAGCCCTGGCAATGATTTTGTAGAGACTTGACAAGCAAAAAAAAAAAAAAAACAAACCACACACACACACACACACACACACACACACAAAAACCATATATATATGAGAGATTATTCAACCCTCCTTAAGACCCTTGTAGGCCATGTCTTTCCCAGTAAAGCCATTCTTGAATTACATAGCATGTGAAAAAAGTTTGTTTATAACCTCGTCCTTAAAAACTTGGCATCAGTTGTGTCTCATAAACATAATTGTAAGCAGTGGTCATTATAGATAGTGGCTGGATATATATCTTAGTAGTGACTTGCATACATAAAACAATCAACAAATGATAAGTCTTATTAATTGTAGTGCTCATTTCATGTATACATATTTATTGTTTTTCTAAAGTATAGTACATCTTCAGTGATATGAGAGATATCTGCATTTCATAGTATGCCTGTGGTAATATGACATCAAATTTTCAAACTTATCTTCACAGTCCTTAGCACAGAATAGAAATATTAATGAACCTATTTTCGGACAAATTCCTAAGGAATATCTGGCAATGTTCAGGTTTTATAGTTAAAATTAGATCTGAGAGATATCTGGTTGATTCTGCAGAATTCGTTGAAATGAAGTCAAAATACACATTTTGTCACAAATTTGATAACATATTTGAACTAGATTCTCTTAGTTTACTGCAATATTTTCCTAACAGTAACAAAACATGTTTTAAACTTGTACTTATGTCAGTTTAATAGTATTGGATCATGTGCAAAGGAGATTATTTTGTGCTTTTACATTTTAAATAGAATGGTTGACCTCTGAATCCAGAATCTTACTTAAGCTTTAAAATTCTTCAGAATGAGATATAAGGTGGAACTGCACTCAAGGACGCAATCTTGGTAATGAACATTAGTTCAAAATCCTACTTTGACATATAAAATAATGTGTTAAAAAATAAAACACGCTTGATAGGCACCAACATTTTTTTTTAGCATAAGCATAGTGTCAAGCACTAACATAATATAAACTATTTTGAGGGTTTTAATCACAGCACATATGTATTTTTCCTCTATCTACTCCAATATCAAATGCTAGCAGTGTAAGATCTACTTTTGAATAAATTAAGGGAATGTGAGTATACCTCTCATTGCAAAATACATACATTTTTAAAATGCTCAACATGAAAATATACCATATATTATTTTCTATTTCAAATATACATGGGAAGCTCTGTGCATGGTTTTATCTTAGGTGAACTCCTCACGTGTGCCAGTCGTTGATGAAAGAGTTGCAGACCTCATATAGGTAACTGCGTACCATTCAAGGGACAGGAAGAGGTCACTCATGAAAAAAGCAAGCTATTTTCCAGCAGCATTAGCCAGCATTGTTCCAAATTAGGGATGTATCCATTCATGGACCCGTGGAGAAGTAAGTATGAGATCAATTTCAGACAAGCTATAGGACTGAAGGTATGGGTGGCCCCCTAAAAGAAAATATAGGTGTTGTTGGTAAAAGCAGGAAGTAGATGATGGTGACCTAGCCAACATTTGCTCCCTACAGCTCACATATCTGAATCTCTAAAAGTCTGAGCAGTGGATTTGCATTTTTACCAAATTTCCCAGGTGATAAATATTGTCATTACAGTTGAAGAATCACTCTTTGTGTATAATTTCTGCACCCCTAAAAGCATTTTGCACATAGTTTAAAAGAGCACACTAATATTTGATAATCTTCAGAATAATATTCTAATGCACTAGAAAGAGAGGGGGAGAATAGCCACATTTGTGTTCCAGTGGTGTTTGCCCCTTTCTGATCTGTAGGGATATCTCAAACCTTCAGGGCAGGTGACTGAGTAGGAAAAGCCCACGAAATAGCCAATTATTTTAACCAGAGAAACACCACTTTTAGCTGGATGACATTTTTAGTTTCCACGTGAAATTACACCTTTAGAAATTATTCTGTGTTTAGGTGGGGACATGTCTAAACATTCTGGATCACCCATTTTGAAGATATAAAAACTTAGGCACAGAGAAGCAAATCCAGGACCACATTATAAATTCAAATCCTCTGACTCTCAATCCTGTGCTCCTTCAAGCTTGGATTCTAGAATCCTGAAGAATACAGGGAATGGAATCTCACCTTAGAGAATTCTTTTGTCTTAGGTAGGTTGCCCCTTCCTGCTAAGATGCACCACAAATGGGATTCTGCCTCCTGGTCATGAATTATCCCATCTTTGCTAATGCTCTGGTCTGTTTGCTTGCTTACATAAAATGCAGCCCATCCACATGTGAGTGGAAATACTGATCAAATTGCAAAGGTGTAAGAGATAGGGAGGGAAGAGTTGGGAACTTACCTCTCTTTGAGCACCATGATCAAAGAGCCACTAGCCAGATAATATCACTAGGTCTGGGTATCTGCCTTGTTTAGACTTTGTTCTCATGGTTGTTTCTTTCAACTGACTTTTATTCAAATCGATAAAGGAATTGCTGAGATTGTCCAACTCAACAATTTATAAAAGGGTTTCTCAAACTTAGCACTGTTGGGAAACTTAGCACTGTTCTCAAACTTATTCTGGGCCAGATGCTCCTTTGTTATAGGGTGGACCTGTGCACTATGAGATGGTTAGCCGTATCCCTGGCTTCTACCCACTAGATAACAGTAATATCACCATTCCTCCCAACCTCAGCTGTGACAACAAAAAATATCTTCAGACATTGTCAAATGTTGCCTAGGGTTGTTGCCAAATCACCTCCAGTTGGGAACAACTGATGTATACAACTAACTACCCCTCACTCTACAGAAAATATGCAATTTTGTGTAGTGGATAAAGTAAAATTGGATCTTTGCCCCCACTTATTCAGTATAAGGATCTGAAGATTGCTATTAGCTAATTAAGCTAAGAATGTTGTTCAGTATTTGTCCTCTTGTGCATGTACCATGATGTCTAGCTAGGGTCAGGACGTCTACTGTTTGCTAAAGAAGGTTTGTTTCTAAATTACATTCGTATCTTCCTTTGGGACAAGAATACTTTTTGATTATTGAGTTTTCATGAATTAATTTCTACAAAACATTATTTCCAATGCTTTCTGAAAAATACTGATTGTAGCTGTGATATTCCACTGTATCTCCCCAATCCAAGGTTTCTGCCTCTGCATCTATATTTGTTCACACAGAGGCTTTGTCTGACGCAATTGACAGTACCTGCCACATTGTGCCTTATGAGTTGGCTATGTTTGTGCATGGTTGAGAAGAAAGAAGTTTAAACCAACTTTGGAAAAGAAAATTGCCAGCTGCTTAGAGAGCATTCTGAGAAACTGATCCTCTGGTGAACGTAAATATAGGCCACATGTAACTTCTGGCAATGCTCTTGAACACTGTCCAGCAAAGGCAACACAGAACTAACTCAGGACATTACTCTTGCCTTACATTAAGCTCCACCATATGGATTCTTCTCACTTTTGGAAATGTTCTTTTCTACTTCTTCCCACTCTTCTTCTTTCTTTCTATAGTATTTATTTAGTGCTTGAAATATTCTTGGCACAGCCCAGGCCCTGGAGTTGTAAGTTGAATTAGGCTGGGTTCCCCCTCAAGGTTCATCATAGTAGACAGAATTATGAATAGTAACAGATGGATCAACAGGTTACTCTTACATTACAGAGAAAGGACACCAAATTGTTTCTGAAGACCTAGTACATATTTTTCACAGACCAGAGATTTAAATGTAAAGATTTACCAAGCATTAAAGAATATTATATAGTTGTGCAACAGAATATATTGAGGTTAAAAAAAGATTTGGAAATGTATGGTATTTATAATGAAGAGTATGTTTCTCAAATATTTGGTTAGAGGAAGGTCAGTGTTATGGAGATTGTTAGATGGGAGAAGACAAAACTAGAAAGGACTGTTTAATAGACCCAAGCAAGAACCATAAATATCCATGGGAAATTATAAGGCAGGGGGTGACATCAGAGATGTAATTTTAGAGACATAATTATAGCATCATATGGCAGGTTAGAAAGGCTAAGACAGAAGGAAAGGAAGAACATTAAATGTAATAATTGCTCAACAATTCAAGTAACACTTGATGGTACCTAAACGGAAGCCCCAGGAGTGGGGCTGTCACAAGAGCGTGAATCTGTGTGATAAAATGTTTGGGGCTTTGCAGCTGATTGGTTGAAATGGTGAGGAGAGGAAAAGAAGTGGAGATGGCTCCCAGGCTTCAACCCTAGTGATCTGAGAGAAAGTAAAGTTAACAAACTATATTTGGTCTTCTAGTGTCTATGGGCTGTTCATGGTGGAAACGTTTGATATTGATTGATTGAGATGGGGTTTCACTCTTGTTGCCCAGGCTGGAGTGCAATGGCGGGATCTCAGCTCACTGCAACCTCTGCCTCCCAGGTTGAAGCAATTATCCTGTCTCAGCCTCCAAAGTAGCTGGGATTACAGGCACCTGCCAATAAGCCCAGCTAATTGTTTTTTGGTATCTTTAGTACAGACGTGGTTTCACCACGTTGGGCAAGTTGGTTTCAAACTCCTGACCTCAAGTGATCCACCTGCCTTGGCCTCCCAAAGTGCAAGGATTACAGGAATGAGCCACCGCACCCGGCCACGTTTGATAATTATTAATGGTACAGTGTCACAGGCCAATGAATACCATGTAGACTCAGTCTCTTACCAAATTGCAGTTTTGAAAAATTCCTGTGATTCTACTGCTTTTCACTTTGACAACGAGAGTTCTCTGAAGCACATCACAGAAGTTCTTCTACTTCATGCACAGGTTTCTCAAGAGGCTCTTTCTGAATTAATTATCTGTGTCATCTCAATGATCCAAAGAACTTTATATTTAGTGACTGTGTACTTGCTAGAGAGACATCTTCTATGTAGCTATACATCAAAGGCCAAATAGACAACTGGGGCTCACTCTGCTTTGTATTAAGGAAATGCTACAAATTAGCAGAGAAGGGGATAGGCTTGGCAGTTCTGTATTTTGATTTTTGGTTATGGAAATGTGGACATGTCTAATTTTGCCAGCCTCAGACTGACTTTTCGGAGATACTTTCTGGGTTTAGGTTTGATGTTCACCCACCAGTAATGCATATCACATTTCATCCTTACTTTCCTAGCACCATGATTTGATAGAAATGATAGAAATGCAGAAGCTTATGAAAACAACCATTTCAATTCCCTCCTTTACAGATAAGAGACAGTAATCAGAGAAAAAGTGTTTTTTTCCAAAGTAATGCAAAGCAGAATATTAAATAAAGAGAATAATCAGACAAATAAGTGTCAGGGCTAGAGTTTTGCCTTCTAAGATTTAAAACAAACAAAAAAATGGAGGGCTATAATGGGTTAGAGAGGTGTTTAAGTCTGGGATGTTTAAGTATTTATTGGGAATGCTCAGGAAAGGCAGGTGTTAAGGGTCAGGCAAGAAATTATCATCAGAATGATTCTTCCCCAGAAAGGAGTAATGGAGATTCATGACATCATGCTTACAAGTTAATTCTAGGTGGCCAGCTCATTCAACATACAGATATTATGTGTTAGCTAGACTGAGAAAGTGATGTAGAAAAGACCTAATGGACAAATGGAAGAATCCATACATATAAGAAAATATTCAGAAGAAAATGCAAAGCTTGTGGTATGCTCAATACCCCACCCCACCTATTTTTGGGGACATCCCACCAGAATATTGAGTTCCTGAATTTTGTGGTACCATAATGGCAGGCAGACAGGTGAGAGCCACTTGCAATCACAAAGGTCACTGCTTGGTACTAGCATACTGAGAACTTTCCCACTAAATCTTCCTTCCCTTCTAGATAATGGGGTAGGGTGCTGGGAAGGGGAAAAGGATGTGATTCAGGTGTGTGTTATTGTCTTCTTTTTCCTTTTTGTCTTTCCCCACCTCCTGCAATAATACCATTGAATTACTGGGAGGTTTTTTGCATCCAGTAATCTACATCAAAAATAATTCTCCAAGGAAAAGTATCTCAAGACGCCTGAAGGCAAATTGTCAGGGTCATTAAAATGCTCTGGAACCTCATCACCACTTCAACAAATTGTGTGTGTGTGTAACATGTATTTATTATGAACAAGTTCTTCGCGACCGTAGCTCAGAAGATACACAAACCATAGTGATAAAAGTGCTGGTTTCTTTAGCTTCTACATTTGTGGTGAATAAGAGCAATTTGAGACTTTAAAGTATCAAATAAATGAGTTTCCATGTTGCGAACCCCTAGAAACTAATTGAAATCATGTGTTTCTCTACTTAAAGGTTAGCTCTAACAGTGCTTCTGAAAATGAAAAGCAGAAAGTAGCACTCTACTTATTATGGTGTTCCACAGCTCAGCTATGGGCTCCAGAGTGGTCTCTAATGATTGCTGGTTTAGTGAGTGGCAAATCCTATAAATAAGAAAAAGTTCCAAATCACTTTCAGCTTGGCTGCCTCAAATTATGTAGAGTATCTAAGGTAATCTCTGTTTCAGTTTGGAGTTAGGGTTTCAGATGCGTTTGCAGGGAGCCCTCTGACTCAAAGGCAATATGAACACTTAACACTCACCTTGGAGTTCTCCTATGCTTAAGTGAGATTGCCAATTTCTCCTTTGAGTGTGTTAACGAAAAAAGCATGACAGAAAAAAGCTTAAATTTGAAATAATGGCCCTATAGTAGAATCTGCCAATGTCTGCACCACCTACGTTGGCTATTTTCATGTGAAAGGGAGAATGTCACTCCCCCTCCCCGAACCCAACATGCACTCATATTCTGGCACAATGTTTTTCTTAGTGATACAGGAGTTAAGAAGAAATTACTTAGTCAGATACTGAAGGTACGGAAGTCCTCGGTAAGGTTTTCCTTTTAATGAAAAGCAGCCCCAAATCATTTTCCTCTCTAACAAAGAGCAGCCTGTAAAGTCGAGCTGCAGACATAGAAAAGCAAGCTGGGAGCTGGCACGGGTGAATGCCTGCAGGAACTAGGGACTAGACATGTTCAAGATGGCAGCTCCATATTCCCTTCTCTTCCAGCCACGTTTACAATAAGGACCAGAAAAGATGGCGCCAGCCAAGGAGCGTTCATTTGCATAATCAGATTAGGATGAGGCAACCAGCATTTTCTGCATGCTATCTAAACATCATACCTGATTGAACCAAACTGTGAGCCCTAGAAAATCAGACACTGCCTTCTCAAGCTGTACTACAAAATCCAGCGTAACCACCGCCAGTGGTCTTTCCTGTTCAGAGACCCGTCTTTCTCCATAGAGAGAGCTGTTTCTCTTTCTCTTCTCATCTTCCTATTAAACTTCCACTCCTAAATCACTCGTGTGTGTTCATGTCCTAAATTTTCCTGGGACGAGATGACAAACCCTGGGTGTATACCCCAGAAAACACAGCTGCTTCATTAAATGCACACCAAAATTAATCCAGAAAATGTGTCTATATATATTGCTATTTTATCAAACTCATTTTTAGGCAGTTTACTAACTTTAAGAACAAATAATTTTAAAACGGTGGAAACACACAAACATGCTGTATTAGTCTGTTCTCACACTACTGTGAAGAAATACCCAATACTGGGTAATTTATAAAGGAAAGAGGTTTGACTCACAATTCTGAATGGCTGGGGAGACTTCAGGAAACTTGCAATCATGGCAGAAGGCAAAGGGGAAGCAGACAACTTCTTCACAAGGTGGCAGGAGAGAGAGAAGGCAACGAGGAAGAGAGTCTTATAAAACCATCAGATCTCGTGAGAACTCACTCACCATCAGGAGATCAACATGGGGGAAACCACCCCCACAATCCAATCACCTCCCTCCCTTCACACATGGGGATTATAATTTGAGATGAGATTTGGGTGGGGCATAGAGCCAAACCCACACACACATAGAAAGCAGAATGCTGTAAAGCATATGAAAATAACCTCTGGTTTTGTCTGTTTCTTTAAAAGGGACCCTAGTTCAGTATAACCTACTAACAATTTTAAGTCTGCCTTTGCATTTAATTTCTTACTGAGCCCCACAATGTACCAAACTTCATCACCCGTAAGGCCCAGGTGTCTCCTGTTCAATCTTAGCTTGAGATGTTTTGCATTTTTCATTTAGAGCTCGTCTATAGGCCTCAGTTTTCCTATTTATAAAATAACGGATAAGACTCAGATGGTCCTAAGGTCACTTTTTGCTATGGTCTGAATGTTTTCTTTCAAATTTCATGTTGAAACTTAATCCCCAATGAAATAGTACTAAGAGGTGGGACCTTGAGGAGGTAATTAGGTCATGAAGAGTCTTCCCTTGTTTATAGGATCGGTGCCCTTATAAAAGAGGCTCTATCATTTGTGTTTCTTTTGAACTATAGTTACAAAGGGCTTGTTCATAACATATCATGCATACACCACACATACAGACACACACACACACATTTGTTGAAGGAGTAATGGGGTTCAAGAGCACTTTAGTAACCCATCTGCCTTTTTGGTCATGTGAAGACGCTGCCAGAAGATGCCATCCATGGAACGGGTCCTAACCAGACACTGAACCTGCTGGCACCATGACCTTTGGCTTTCCAGCTTTCAAAACTATGGGAAATGCATTTCTATTAGATATAAATTGCTCATTATATGATGTTTTACTAAGGCAGCCTGAATGAACTAATACACTCATTCTCAGATCTAAATGTTTATCGTGACATTCCATGACTTAACTTTGGTTCAAATCTAAACTTTAGAGACTATTTTAGCTCAAAATTATTCAGTAGTTTTCAAAAAATTCCATAAAGAGGTTCCCATCAGCTAACCTAAATCCATCTCCTGCTTATTCCCAGGAAATTCTCACCATTTCAGATAGGCCAATGTCAGTCTCAAAACACATTCAGCTGACTCTAATCTCTGAATCCTCCAGCATCTTGGCAGCTGCTTTATTTATCGGATGCACCTGAGTTTAGATCCTGACTCAACCACTTCCCAGCACTGTTGTCTTTATTTAACCTCTTAATCCTGTTTTCTTACATACAAAACAAGGTTGTTTACATGCTTGCTACTCTAACTATGATCTTTACTCCAGGATTATCGGAATTACGTAAGAGCTTGTTAGAAACACAGAATATCAAGCTCAACCCCAGAACTTCTGAATCATAATCTGAATTTTAACAAGAATCACAAATGATTCTCATGGATATTAAAATTAGAGAAGCATTGTTTTATATAACTCTATCTAATAATGCAAAGAAAAGTGCTTATAATTATTCCTAGCAGATACTAAGCACTCATTAAATACTGTTATGCTTATTAACTCAGTAAACTGAGTTAATTAACTGAGTAAATATTAACTGGTCATAATCCTTAGAACATCAAGGTAGACAGAACTGAATAATTTGGATAATAAGAGCAATGTCTATAGCATTATAATTTCCACTGTCAAAAATGAAAACTTCACAAACGTCATCGATAACTGATCTTTAATAAAGACACTAAATGGACTTGAAAAAATTAGTATGCACTAATGTTTTAGAGAACAAGACACTGAGGCTTAGTGATGTTACATATTCAAGAAAGTAGAAAATTGTACAAGGTCTTCCTATCCACGTACAAGTATTTCCCCCACCAAATTCAGCCTTCTGAAATGAAATTCCAAGTAGATGCTGTTCCTGCTAAATGTTGTTTAATGATTCATTAAATGCAACAGATAAAAACCAAAATTTTGTGTTCACCTGTTACTCTGGTTTGAATATTTGTGTCCCTTCTGCCAAGTTCATATGTTGAAATCCTAACCTCCAAGATGATGTACTAGGTGAGGCCTTTGGGAGGTAATTAGATGAGGATGGAGGACACATGCATAGGATTAGTGCATCATAAAAGAGACACAAGAGATACCCCCACCAAGGTTCCTTTGTCTTCTTCCATATGAGGTTTCATATGGAGAAAAGCTGTCTATGAGGAAGTGGGTCCTCATCAGACATTGTTTTTGTCAGTGCTTTGGTCTTGGACTTTCCAGGCTCCAGAATTGTTATAAATTTCCATCGTTTATCAGCCAAGTAGTTTGTGTTTTTCTGTTACAGCAGCCTTCATGGACTAAGACAGTAGTTTAGTTTCATCTTTTGATAATCTCCCCTACCTTCTCCAATGTGCCTCCTACACTATCCCAATAAGTCACTGTGATTCATGCTTCTATCACTTTATACAGGAAATTTGCATCCTTTAAATGATTTACTTTTTGATGAACTGCAGATATCCTACTTCCTTAAGGCCCTTCTTGCATGTTGCCTTCTCTGTGAAGAAATCTATGCTTCCTAGGAAGGCTTAGTTCTTCTGTGACTGTAATGGGGCATAATTTATTCTCTTTCTAGGTGCTGATTGCACTGTGTTGGAATTGCTTGCTTATCTATCAGTTTCCCTCAGTAAATGATGCACTCAATAAGGGAAAGTTCATTTCCATCATTTCCTTGGCTTAAATTCCGATTACTGTTTGGCATAGCAGTGGATCTCAAACATCTATGTTAATAAGAAGCACCCACAGGCTTATTAACACACAGCTTGCTGAATCACAACTACAGAGTTTCTGATTTTGTAGGTCTGGAATGGGGCCTGATAACTTGCATTTCTAGGAAGATACTAGGTGATGATGATACTGTTGGTGCAGACACTTTGAGAATGATTGACTTAAATTAGAAACTCAGTGAACTCTGTAGTAAACATAAATTGATATGGAAGTGCTTACACACCCTGTACCTGATGTCAGATAGATCTGAGATCAAATCTTTGATCTTCCAATTATCAATTCTATATATTAAAAAAATAGATTCAGGGGTACATGTGCAGATTTGTTACATGGATATATTGTGTGATGCTGAGGTTTGGGCTTCAACTGAACCTGTCACCTAGTGAATGTTGTGTCCCATAGGTGGTTTTTCAATGCTTGTGCCTCTCCCTCCACCTTTTGGAATTCCTAATGTCTATTTTTCCGTCTTTATGTCCACTTGTACAAAATGATTAGTTCCCACTTTAAGTAAAAACGTGTTATTTGGTTTTCTGTTTCTGTATTAAATCACTCAGTGTAATGACCTCCATCTGCATCGAGGTTGCTGCAAAGGACATGATTTCATGCTTTTCTTATGGCTACATAGTATTCCATGGTATATATGTCTGCTTAGTATTCCATGGTGTATATATGCCACATTTTATTTATTCAATCCACTCTCGATGTGCTCCTATGTTGATTCAATGTCTCTGCTCCTGTTAATAGGGTTGCAATAAACATATACATGTTTTTGTGTGTGTATAGTGTTGTTCCTCAGAGCATTTGTTTTCTATGACTGCATAACAAATTGCCACAAATGTAAGGGTTTAAAACACGTTTATTACAGTTTGGAAGTTCCTCAAAAAAGTAAACATAGTGTGATGGTTAATACTGAGTGTCAACTTGATTGGATTTAAAGATGCAAAGTATTGATCCTAGGTGTTTCTGTGAGGGTGTTGCTGAAGGAGATTAACATTTGAGTAAATGGGCTGGGAAATGCAGACCCTCCCTTAATCTAGGTGGGAACCATCTAACCAGCTGCCAGCGTGGCTAGGATATAAAGCAAGCAGAAAACTGTGAAAAGACTAGACTGGCCTAGCCTTCCAGTCTACATCTTTCTCCCATGCTGGATGCTTCCTGCCCTCAAACATCAAACTGTAAGTTCTTCAGTTTTGGCACTGAGACTAGCTCTCGTTGCTCCTCAGCTTTCAGACAGCCTATTGTGGGATCTGTGAGCTTGTGAGTTAATACTTAATAAGCTCATATATATATATATATATATATCTCCTATATATACATATATATATATCTCCTATATATACTTAATAAACTCCTATGTATATGATATATATCCTATTAGTTCTGCCCCTCTAGAGAATGCTGACAAATATACATAGAATTTCCATAGAATGTAATAATTCTACTCCTAGTTAAATACTCAAAACTATTGAAAGCAAGGACTCAAACAAATATATGTACACATATTCATAGCAACACTATTCACAATAGCCAAAAGGAGAAAGCAACTCAAACGGGCATTGATGAATGAATCAATAAAGAAAATGTTTTATATCCATATGAAGTACTGATATATGCTACAATGCCAGGAAGCCTCAAAAACAGGAAGCCAAGCAAATGTAGTCAGACACCAAGGTCATGTAGTGTATGGTTCTATTTATATAAAATATCCAGAACAGGTAAATCTACAGATACAGAAACAAATTATTCGCTTCTAGGGGCTGGCAGGAGGCGGATGAAGAGTGACTGTTTAATGGGTGCAGAGATTCTTTTTGGGGTGGTTAAAATGTTTTAGAAATAGTGGTAATGGTTGTACAACATGAGTGTACTAAATGCCACAGAGTTATATGCTTCAAAATGGTTAACTTTATGTGAATTTTACCTCAATTAAATATGATTTAAAACATCCATTTATTTTCTTACAGTTTCTGTGGGGCAGATTAGGAGCTTGGGCACATTTTAGCTGATTATTCTGCTCAAGGTCTTAAAAAACTTCAACTAAGCATTAGTCAGGCTGAATTCTGAACAGAGGCTTGATTGGGGAAGAATCTTTTCCCAAGCTCTCTTAAGTTGTTGGCTGAATTTACTTCTTTGTAGCTGTAGAATTAATGGCATTTCACTTCTTCAGGACCAGTAAGAGAATAATTCTGGCTTCTCTCCCCCAGTCTGAGCCACTTGGCTGCATTGCAGTATACTTTTGAGATTCTGTACCATTACTTAAGCTCCTCTGTAGTATACCCACAAAATTGGTATTCATCCTTCAATACTGACATTCTCCATGTAGGCTGTAGCTCATGTATCTGTGATCTCAAGACGACCAATCATTACCTCTGCTTAAGTCCTACACATCAAATTGAACTATAATCATTTGTCTAGAGCCTTTCTGCCTAGAATGCTAAGTTCTGGTAAAAAGTATATCTTGTCTTCTTCATATGCTGAATAGCTGGCACTCTTTTCAGAATTCACTTGATTAGGTAAGACACAACCAGGATAATTTCCCTTTTGATTAAGTCAAAGTCAAATGATTTGAGACCTTAATTACAGCTGAAAAGTTCCTTCACCTTTAGCAAATCACAGGATCTGCCTACACTCAAGGGGAGAGAGTTATATGGGGGTCACCTTAACACGTAAATGCTACACGAACTTCCCAATGTTTAAAGTGAGAAAGTAATAGGTCTTTCATAGGAGTTCAATGACACATAGTCAGCACAGGGCTGGCATATAGTGAATGCTTAATAAATATTAGTTACCATTATAATTATTTATCTCATTTATCATGCCACTTATCCTTACACAATTCTTCCTATTATGTATTCATTTTAACTCTAATGAAGTAATTGATGCCAAAAAAGAAAACCTAATCATGATTATTAGATATTAGAGCTGAAGAGCAGAGACCAAACACACCTGACTCCAGTGCTTCAAAACATATTTTCAGGAAAAAAAATAGCATCTTAACCCCTGCAAGGAAGTGACAGGTGGGCTGCTAAGGAGATGTGTGGGAGTTTTCTGAGGATGTCTGCAGTCAGAATGTATCTTGGAGAGGGCTTTAGAGAAGCGATTTTTCACCTGAATAATGGTGGCAATCAAATCAATGAGAGTTGATAGTGCTGTTTGATGCAGCTGCCTGATGGGTGCTTCCCCCTGAGGGCCTTGGTAAGCACTTCCAAGCTATTGTTCCTGAGCCTTGTGCTATTACTTGTCTCTGAATAATTGCAGTTTTTTCACTGCCAGTATCAGCAGCATATTCTGATTCTTCATAGAACATAGGCAGCAGGTGGGTGAGGAGATGGAACTGGCCCATTTCTAAGCAGGAGGGAGTCCTGTGATGAGGTTGGATACGCATGGACTCTAGGATCAAATAGACCTGGTTTCTATATTCATTTGTTTGTTTTATCACCATCAAGCTATATTGTTGGAAAATTATATGACCTAGGTAAACCTCAGCTTCTTCATCTTTCAAATAAAAATAACAATTTCTAAGTTTTAGCATTGTCTTCCACAAAACATGGCTGATTGCAGGTAGCTATTTTGCTGTTGTTGCTATTATTGTTACTATCAGGGTTATTAAAATACCTAACACTTAGCCAGGTGCGGTGGTTCATGCCTGTAATCCCAGCACTTTGGGAAGCCAAGGTGGGCAGATCACCTGAAGTCAGGAGTTCGAGAACAGCCTGGACAACATGATGAAACCCTGTCTGTACTAAAAATACAAAAATTAGCCAGGCATGGCAGCATGCTCCTGTAATCCCAGCTATTCAGGAGGCTGAGGCAGGAGAATCGCTTGAACCTGGGAGGCAGAGGTTGCAATGAGCCAAGATCGTGCCACTGCACTCCAGCTTGGGTGACATAGTGAGACTCTGACTCAAAAAAAAAAATCAAAATAAAATAAAATAAAAATACGTAGCACGAAGCCTATCATGGTTAAGTGTCAGTGATGATCACCATTTATGCAAAGGCTCAGATGAAGCAAAAGGATTGAGTAATGTTAGCTTTCCTGAAAGCCATGACCTTCAGCCGTGCTACAAGTCAGAATCCCTGCTTAAATTGTGAGCCCACCACAAACTACTTAATTTATGCTAGTTGCATCATCTGTAAGATTGTGAGGTCACAGGGCCACTATAAGGGTTGAAGAACTTGATCCAATAGTTTTCTTCACAAATGCCTAGTATAAAGTGTGCAGTGGAGGTGAGATATTAAAGAAGGGTTAAGAGGGAAAAAGTAAGAATTTGAAATTATTATTCTCCCTCCATAATGTAAAATCTTATCCATTTGGTTCTATTGTAGTACACTTTTGATGCTCTGTACTTAAGTTCCTCCTTAAGCTCCTCCTCTGTAGTTGACAGCAGCAGCAGCCCATATGTTGGGGGCACTGCAAAGACACCAGCTGCAGCAAGGGAGAAGTGACTGGAGCTGAGTGCTCTGCAGAGCCAGTGGGAGCCAGAAACAGGCAGGAGCCCTGCCCACTTCAGAGTTGGCATGACAGGGGCCTCATCCTTCTGGGTTCACCTGCAGCCACCTAGCTGTGGCCATAGACCCAGGCATCCCTACACTACTGGGGGCCCAGGAAGACCCCCCCTCCCCCTACAGGCTCAGAAGTGGCTATGCCCACTCCCTGGCTTCTCCCTGTTCCCAGTGCCAGTTCCAATTTCAGAGCAAAGTTGTGGTCAAGCCCAGGCACTGTTGTGACCTGACCAGGTGTGCCCATGTTTGGGGTGGCACTGACACACCAGCCCCCTACCACCTTGGCCACCTCCAGACTTTGGGTTTGGGGGGCTGAAGGTAGCTCAGCACTGGCCTGCAGGTGCCCTTTGGCATGAACAACTTGGGTGCTGCAGATGACATATAGATGGCAGCAGGAGGGAGACAGGCTCCTGGGCAGAAAGGGGCAGGTCTCTGCTGGAGCCCCACCTTCAAGCCAGGGATAACCTGAAGCATGGGGCCCAACTGTAAATTCTGGGTGGAGCCTGTGGCCTGGAGTGAGAACTTATGGTGCTTTTTTGGGCCCACCCATGGCTGCCCGTGGATCAGTCAGCATGCACTTCTTCTGAAGCTCATAAAAACCCTGGACCCAGCCAAAATCAGGCAGACAATGGGACGACCTGCCTGCAGATAGGGACTACCCTCTCTGGGTCTCCCCTCTGCTGAGGACTGCACAGTCCTCAGGACAACCTGCCTTTGGAAAGGAGCTACCCACTTTGGGTGTCCTTGGAGCTGTACTGTTGCTCAATAAAACACCTCTTTGCCTTGGTCATCTTCCAGTTGTCCATGTACCTCATTCTTACTAATGTGGGAAAAGAACTTGGGGCCCACCGAATGGTGGGACTGAAAGAGGTATAACACAAACAGAGCTGAAACATGTACACCCCCGTCCCCCAACTCACCACACTGTGGGCAACAAGAAGGAGAGAAGAGCTGGGGCTACCTGAGCCAGGGCTGTGCCACCCTCTTTGGGGCTCTGTGGTTTCTGGCATCTCCAAGCTTCTGGGCACCATTGTGTTCCCCTCATCCAGACATGGGTGCCCACAGCAGAAGGCATTTTGGTGCATCTGTTCCAGCCACAGGCTTGCACAGAGCTGGCACCTGTGCTGGTGCCTGTAGCTACCTGCCCCCCACAGCAGCTGACATGCCTGGCTGTGACAGGAGTCGGACCCTGCTCTCGTTTGCTCAGGCACCCCTCACCACTCTGCACCTGGCTCCAGTCTTCAGAGGTGTGGGATGCAGGCCAGTAGCTTGAGTTGAGTGTAGCCTGTCAGGCCGATTGGGCAGAATGAGCCCAGTGGGCTCAAGCAAAACTAGGGCAAAGGTCCGACTGGTCACAGAGGTTTCCAGCTGGAAGAGTGACACCCTAAGGATCCTGTGACATAGTCATCCAGAGAATTTGTATTCATCTTTCAACACTGACATTCTCCATGCAGGTTGTGGCTTATATGTCTGTGCTTCCAAGACAACCAACCACCACCTCTGCTTAAGTACTACACACCACATTCAATCACAATCATTTGTTTATAATCTGCCTTCCCATCTAAAATGCTAATGTCCGGTAAAGGTGATAACCTGTCTTTGTTATACGCTCAACAACTAGCACAAAATCCAACTAGTAATAGTTGCTTTACATATGATTGAAAGTAAAGTGAGTGATTGAATAAATGAACATATAAACAAAAATAAATGAATGTTCTCTGACATTATTACTCTGCAAAGGTATCTTTGCCAAACAAGCGTATCTGGTAAATGAGAATTGTAATTCCCGTTTGCACACAGGAATTATTTTGAAACTCCTTGAGTGATGGCTTTATGAAAACAATACTCCTCCCTCAAATTTCTTTTTAAAACTCCATTTTGATGAAAAAAATTTTCCCAGTTTTACAACATTCTCTCCACAGCTCTGTTTTCATTCAGCACTAATAAATCCAACAATAAAACAAATAATTTAAGAAAGGAACAAAATATTTCCTGTTATTTTTGTATGTCATTTATGAATATACTCATTTCTTATTTACTGGGTTAGTTGATTTTCAAGAATTCCAATCCTTGTTCCAAGTTGCTCATTATTTAAAAGTACACAAGTTCCCTATTCTTTTTCTGCCTTTCCAGAACTTTCCCAATATAAAATCTTTTAAAGGTATCTGTGATACCAAACTATTGCTTCCTAAGACCTGATTCATGCCTAAAGCAAAAAAAAGGAGGCAGCCAACATGACTTAGAAGACACGGGGATTCTGTGGAAAATCACTTGGTGAAAAATATAAAGAAAACTGTGTAAATGCTTTTGGCTCATTGATTGGAGTCCAAATTAATGGATGCCAGTTCAAATGAGCAGACTCTGGTGATTGGTAGGGAATTAAGTGGGTCATAGTGAAGGACGAAGAAAAAAAGGAAGAAATAAACATATAAAACTGGGAGCCTCAGAAAGAAAATGGAGAAATACCATTTCTTAGGTACTTACTATGTGTGAGGCATCATTCTTGTCTTTGGGTATTTAACACACACAGATAAACATCTAAATAGCATAAGGCCATCTACTCACTGCCTCAAAATTTATATCTCGCTATAGGCAACTGTTTCTGAACTATTGAGTGAAACATCCATAATGTATTTTTCTGTGGAATTTTTTTTCATTTCCTTTTATTATCCCTCTGCTCTGATTGATATTTCCTGTTTCCATGGACTTTCTCCTTTTAGCTACACCTTCTCCTATCTGAAACCTGAACTCAGGGGTCAAGTTTTCCAGAATATCTTGCCTGTCCAATCACCTTATCTTTTTTTTAGCCAAAATAACCTGTGTGTGTGTTCTGCTGCATATGATATTTTGTGTCTGCCTTTCCAGTCACTGAAGAATGATAGCTGAATAAATGAAGGAAAGGTTAAATGAGGGCTCTGATTTTATCCTTCATAGAAAACCTATAGAAGAGGTGTTAGCTTCTGAATCTTACAGATGATGAATTAATTATTAGTATCATCATCAACTCCAGGATTCAAAGCCTTATCTATTAGAAATATCGTTCCTGTTCTTGACACTCAGCAACATTATAATTGTTTAATTAAAATACAACCATATAAAGGAGAAAATAGTTATTGCTTGGGAAGAATAGTTACACCAAGAAAAAACAACATAGATCTTACAAGGAAAACCAGGATAATTTTTTGCTTTCTTAATGAGAAAAAGCGAAAGAAAGAAAGGAAGTAAACATTTCTGATCGATCAGAGAAGTGAAAATGCATTCTGTGTAATGAAATCTGTGTATATCACACATGCCAGGAAGACACGTCAGAATAAAAGCTACAATCCATCCAAAGTGTCATAAACTCCCTCTTGTGCTCCTATTAATAGCACTCTCAGATGAAACGAAAAGAGCAACGGCCTTGGATCTAGATGAAATGAATTCATTCGTCAGACCTGATGAGCCCAGCCCAACTGGCATTTTTAACAGTGTGTCCTTGGACATGTTACCTAAAATCTCTAGCCTTAGTTTCCACATCTAAAACTGGACATCATATCAACCTGGTAGAGCTGTTGTAAAATGTATATTAGGTAATGGATATAAAACACCCAGCACAGTACTGGCACCTATTAAATACTCAGTATTTAATAATGATGACGATAATGATAACACCAAAAGTAATGCCATCTCACCTCCCTGAACTACAATGTCTTTAAGTGAATGTTTTTCATAATTCAAAGGATTTTAGGGAGTATCCTAAATGATGATGAATTCATTGTAAGTCAAGCTATGCACACACAGGGTAATGACATTCTTCAGCACTCAAGTACTATGGTGGCTTTCTGCTGTTGTTGAGAGAGTGAGCCCAGGGGACCAGGAAGGCTTGATGTCTGTCTTGGTTTATCAGTACCTTCTTACCATGAAGAGGGTGATGTAAGCACAAAGGAAACCTGGACCATTTTATTATTATTAGATTATTAGCTCAGGCGTATTCTTTAAACCCTTGCACACAAGCTCTCTGAAAGGGAGCAGTTGGTCTCACTCTAACCCTAGATAGAAAGGACTTCTCCTTTCTGCTATGTCCAAGTGATACTAGCAAGGACCGCTCGAATGCTCAGAGAGCATCCTTGTTTATTTGAACGTAAGAGGAGAGGGAAAGTAAAGCCAAGTCTTTTTGACATTTCAAATCTCTGCGTTTTACCTTCTTATTGACCTTCCTAACATATCATCCAAAGGTTGTGTTCCCTGGGAAGTAGATTCTAGGACAGTGTTAGAGGCACAAAAGGTTTAGAGGGGGTCATTCTGTGAAGGGCATGGGAGGAAGGATGAGTGGGCAGGGGAAGGTGTCAGATCACAATACAGACCTGAAGAAAATCTCTGGCAACCTAAACAAGGAAGTCTGGGTCAAAGATCATCCATCAGAGGAATCCTGTATTGAATGAAAATGGCTGGGTTTTGTACCATTGCCTTCTTCAATAATTAGATGAAAGCCCCAGGAGGGAGTGTGTTCTGGGCTAGATAATTGCTGAAGCAAACCCTGAAAATGCTGCCAACTGAAGATTGTTAGCTAACACAGTCCTTGCAGTTGGACAGTAAGTCTTTCCTTGAAGAAGAATATGAGTGGCACATCTTAGTATCTGCCATATAAATAATGACCCCCACATAGCACTTAACAACACAGTCATAATTGATATTCACACTTCCGAAGGAAAAACTTGCCAACAAGGAACAGAAATTGTTTCTTCTCTTCACCTCTTAAAATGAACAACATGACGATGGTGACAGTTAATTCTAAAGTAACTTTATTTGCTCTAAATTGTGTGCTTCTGCCAGAGGACCTTTCTATATACTTTCAAAGTACTTACAGGATAAAATAAATTCAAAAAATTAAATTGCCCTATGTTAAGTATCTGGAAATTAATAAGAAAAAAATGAAAAGACCACAGCATTAATTCTACTCTGACACCGTTTCTGAATCATTCTTGGGATAGATATTTTCTCCAGGGGTTAAGTAAGTAGGAGAGAATGAATGAAAAGCTGTAGTATACTAGATAATTTGGAATAATAAATTTAAATTTTCAGTGAACATGAACTATTCCAATTAAGTTGTACATTTAATCATCTGCATCCTTTCTTAAAATAAAATATTTAAGCCTCTTTCCTCCAAAAAAGTCAATTTTCCTCAGAAACCCACTGAAGCCTGAATGGTGAAATATGAGGAGCCACTCAGTCATGAATTCTACAAGACAGAGAGACAAATAATCCCACATAGTTTCATTTAATCAACTAAACCCATTTTAGAAATGTTGGGTTGGGGCACTAAGTCAAGTTGGAGATTACACATGTCAGCAGAGTTAATGGCCTTTCTCTTTTGAGAAATTGCCATGGGGACAGAATTACGTTTAAACTTGTGGCTGGGTTAAGTAAGAAAGTATTTAATTTAGCATATACCATATTACCCAAGTGCACATTGAAATAATCAATTCATCAATCAACCTTTTATTGAGCACCTATTAAATGTCAGAAGGAATGCTAGGCTTAGAGGCCCACAGGGAAGCATCAGTAAATTAAGAGAATTAAATGCTAGGATATGATGCACATGATTCACTGACTAGTTAGCAAAGGCTGATTCACTCCCATTGCCTAAAGCTTTCCAAAAAAAATGCCCATAAAAAAATGTGACTCTTTCAAATTTACAACACTGATAGATATGCAAATTGTTCAAATATCTTTGAGGAAATTACCATGAGTTACACTGTAAAGAGGCTCAACTGAGAAGAAACCTGAGGTCGACTTTGTACAGCTCCATGGTCCATCAACTAAAGAGTCAATCAATAAACTAGTCCCAACTTACACACTCTTCTCCTCTCTTGTTTCATTATGAAAACTACTAACCTAAGTGCTAGAAGTGAAGGGGCTGAAGATTGGAGGCTACATTCTGCAATATAAAGTCATATAGATTTGCAGATAGAAAGGGAGC
Organism: Gorilla gorilla gorilla; assembly: GCF_029281585.2. NCBI lineage: Eukaryota > Metazoa > Chordata > Mammalia > Primates > Hominidae > Gorilla > Gorilla gorilla. Next base: position 93,351,676 of record NC_073242.2, read on the forward strand.
AGAAGGTAATGGAAAAGATGTAAGAAATTCTGGGAACTGCGTTTCCTCATATATTCTTTCAGTTGGAGAACAACTAAGAACAGCTTTAAATTATAGTTTTTAAAAATCACCTTCATTCATTCATGAGTTCTATCAGGCAGAAATAATAGCTATACCACCTATACATCATCAATTAGAAGAACCAGAGTATATTTTTGCTAAAGCCCAAAAGAGCCTCACCTGACTTTGCCTGGGAAATCTAAATGACAAGATACCCTTTAACTGAGCATCTGAGAAATATATTCTAAAGACCTAGATGTTTATAAGGGCGGACACAAGGGAGAAACACACCTGTAAGTCAAACAGGGAACAAACAATTTTGCAAGTTAAGCACATATACATGTTTCATTCAATAGATGAAAAGAGATCTAACACCTAAGATTTAGCTTGAAAAGTCACATTATTCGGCAGGCGCTGTGGCTCACGCCTGTAATCCCAGCACTTTGGGAGGCCGAGGAGGGTGGATCACGAGGTCAGGAGATCAAGATCATCCTGGCTAACACGGTGAAACCCTGTCTCTACTAAAAATACAAAAAAATTAGCCCAACATGGTGGCGGGTGCCTGTAGTCCCAGCTACTTGGGAGGCTGAGGCAGGAGAATGGTGTGAACCTGGGAGGCAGGGCTTGCAGTGAGCCGAGATCGTGCCACTGCACTCCAGCCTGGGCAACAGAGCAAGACTCTGTCTCAAAAAAAAAAAAAAAAAGAAAAAGAGAATGAAAAGTCACAGTTTTCAAATAACAAAAGCTTGAACTTTTTTAGAAATGGGGGGATTGCAAAATAAGACATTTTTCTCCTAGCTCATAGGCAAGTACATATATTTTAAAGACAATACTTCAATTGTACTTTTTAAAGCCCTTGCTCTCATAGAACATAAGTTTTGGGTCTTGAAGGATGGTTATGGTTTGGCTCTGTGTCCCTACCCGAATCTCATCTCAAATTGTAATCCCTATCTGTCAAGGGAGGGACCTGGTGGGGGGTGATTTGATCATGGGGGCATTTTTCCCCTTTGCTGTTCTGATATGAGTGAGTTCTCATGAGATCTGATGGTTGTAAAGTGTGGCAGATCCCTCCTTGCTCCCTCTGTCTCATGCTTTCTAAGACAGGCTTGCTTCCCCTTGGTTTTCCACCATGATTGTAAGTTTCCTGAGGCTTCCCCAACCACGTGGAACCGTGACTCAGTTAAACCTCTTTCCTTGATAAATTACCCAGTCTCAGGTGGTATCTTTATAGCAGTGTGAAAATGGACTAACACAAATGAGTGGCCCTCTGTTCAGAGAAAAAGGTGTGAAAATACATACCAAGATTAAACAACATCTAAAAAGAAACTGATTCTTAAACAAACATGGCATTAAACAAAGAAACAACAACAAAACCACACAGGTCAGAATGCCAGGAGTTAGATCTGTGTGATGGGAGGTAGTAAGAAATACAGTGACCAGATAAGTATAGAGTAGAGGCCAATTCAGAGCCTTAGAATTTAAGTTGCAAAATCTGGTTCTTTCAGGCCAGGAGAAACCACTGATGCTCTGGCCATTGTCTTCTTGGATTTCTGAACAAAGGGGTTTCTTTTGAATCTTGCCACATGACCTAGAAACAAAACTAAAAGTTGAGTAGACTGTTGTCAAGAGAGGTGATGAGGTGTACTCAAGGCCATACAATGAGTTACTGATTTTATTGCCATGGGAAAATCCATGTAACATTTCTACAATATGCTTAATCATTCTTGAACTATTTCTGCTACAAAAGCATCTGAAACAGTGAAAAAGTCTGTGTGATTTTTTTTTGTATTTTATGCAAATATATTTTTCTTTTTCTTTTCTTTTTTTTTTTTAATAAAATCTGTTACCATCTGTCCTTTTTAAAAAATGTGCTGCAAAAAAGAAAAAAAAAAGTTTGGATAAGCACCTGGTTATTTGTATCAATTATTGAGCACTTTGGATGTTTTCCATGGATAATCCTAGAAATAGATCATTCTCTAAAGGTTTTTCAATTATATTGTTTATCAACACAGAGTTTCTCATACATATTCTCTGTGAAAAGACAAGGATTAAAGATATGAATTAGGCTACAGTCTGAGACCTGGAGGAGCTGTAGACAAGCTGCATAGGTTTAACAAGAACCTGAGTTTGAATTTGGTCCTTGTCACTAATTGATTATGAGAACTTTGGGTATGATGAATGTCAGCTTTTCACCTAAACACCCCAGCTCAGCCAGACTCCCCAGTTTCTTCACTGGTATTTATAGATACGTATATAATAAAAACTACACACTTATAGAAAGTTGGGTTAGAATTAGAGCTTTTCCATAGGAATGAGCTAAGCATTATATGGCATAATATGTGTAAAATGCCTTATCCAGTACCTGGAACAGCATGTGTGGTTATAAATGTTTATTCGCATCTCTTGTCATTATGCCTCAACTCCAGTCTCTTGCTAAACTAAGAGCTACTTGTGGACAAGGCATTCATCTTTGTACATGCCTGTATCACAAAGCACATTATCGTGTGCACTGGAATTGCTCAATAACTGGTTATCTATGTAGTAGCTCTTTCAGCCTCAATTCTCGTGTGTAAAGTCGGAATGGAAAACATTTTTTTTTTGAAACTGAATTCTTGCTCTGTTGCCCAGTGGTGCAATTCTCCTGCCTTAGCCACCACCCCCTACCCCCACCAAGTAGCTGGGACTACAGGCATGCACCAATATACCTGGTTAATTTTTTTTGTATTTTAGGTAGAGATGGAGTTTTGCCATGTTGTCCAGACTGTTCTTGAACTCCTGGCCTCAAGTGATCAACCTGCCTCAGCCTCTCAAAATGCTGGGATTACAGGCATGTGCCACCATGACCAGCCGGCATGGAAAAGAACATTCTTTCAAAACTTGAACTGGGAATTTCATGTGATAATGCTTAGACATATGAAACACTCATGTTAAACATTCAATAAATGTTAACCTTGATATAATATAGACGCACCATAGGCCATAGTTAAAAACTTAGAAGCTAGATTGTCAAACACTAGATGTACGGTTTTGAACAAACCCTTTGAATGATTTGTGCTTCCATTTCTTAACTGAAAATAGGGGGTGATAATAATATCTATATGACAAGATTGTTCGATTTATTATTAAATTAATTAACACAAGCAAGCACTTAGAATAATGTCTGATGTACAGCAGGCACTATTTAATATTCCCAATTTTATTACAATCAACTCTCCCATCAAAGGTGAATAAATGAGGTATCAAAATGCAAACAATCCATTCTTGTTTTGCCTATTGTTTCAGACTCTACAATGGAGGGAGAGAGAGGTGTTTCTTTAGGGCTGGCTGCTTCAATCACCAGATGTTACCATGTTAGAAAGATCTCTGGTGCCACTTGCTATGAGCACTTGATAACCCCAGAAGATGTTTGCCTTCTGCTGCCTTGGGCTTTTGCAACTGTTCAAATCTCACTTCTCCCTTCCCTTCCGCTCTTTCTTGTCAGTTGTCGCCTTTGGATTCCAAACTGAAGCCAACGTCAGTCACTTTAGCAAACTCGAGTGCTGCTGTGGGCTGTTCTTTGAACCCCTTCCAGCAAGCTCATGGTGTTCATCTGTGCAGAGAGAGGGAGTCTGTGCAAAGAATTCTCCGCACTTGAGAGCTTCCAAGCATTTCCCTCGTGTCTTTGTACATCTCTATTCCAAATTCCTATGTCAGAAAATTGACATTGTCTGAATTTTGAGTAAAATGTAACTTTTGGTGTACCGTGTTTCTTTAAGGGTAAAATATTTCAAATCTTAGTGCAGGATATTTTGTCTCAGTGATACCAAAGTAGGCTTAATCTTGTGTTTTATTTTGGCAGGATTCCTCAGTCATCTCACGCTGTTTGAGATATGTTTCAGGGTTTTCTATCTTTTCACAGACACCTACTTTAGAGCTAGTTCTAGCCTCCACTACTTTCTAGCTATGGGCTGGTTTTTTTTTAGGACTAATTGATTCATAAATTCAACAAATATTTATTCAATGACAAATATGGCTCAAAACACTTTGATTTTGTGCACTATTGCATCCCCATTACTTAAATATATTTCCTGTGCTTTCAAGGAGCCTATATTTCAGTGAGAATACATAGACACTAATCAGTATGCACACAAATAAATGTGTAAGCATAAATTAAATTCATCAAGAATGTGAACACAGGCTCTGAAAGCAGAGAATAAGCCTGCCTACACGTGAGAATGGTAGGGAAGACAGCCTGATGAAGTTATATTCCAGGAGAAATCTAAAATCTAAAATCTAAAGGAATCATAAAAATGGCCGGGCGCGGTGGATCACGCCGGTAATCCCAGCACTTTGGGAGGCCGAGGCGGGCGGATCACGAGGTCAGGAGATCGAGACCATCCTGGCTAACACGGTGAAACCCCATCTCTACTGAAAAAATACAAAAAATTAGCTGGGCGTAGTGGCAGGCGCCTGTAGTCCCAGCTACTCCGGAGGCTGAGGCAGGAAAATGGCGTGAACCCGGGAGGCGGAGCTTGCAGTGAGCCAGGATCGCGCCACTGCACTTCAGCCTGGGTGATAGAGCGAGACTCCGTCTCAAAAATAAATAAATAAATAAATAAATAAATAAATAAATAAATAAATAAATAAATAAAAAAGAATCATAAAAGTATGAAACTTAAAAGCTGACAATGAATTTAGTATGAGAGTGAAAGTTCGCCAGACAGAGGAGATGTGGAAATTCACAAAAGTACACTTGCTGGAAGGAATATGGCCTATCTCAGGATTCGGTAGGTCAGTGAGAAAAGACCAATAATATATCAATGAAATGGAACATCATGAAGGTCAAGTTTGAAGGATGGAGCCTGTCTGGCCAACTCGATTTCAGACTAATAAAAATGGCTCTATAATTCCTGTTACATTACCAGTTCCTGTTGTGATTTTTTTTCTTTTTCTTTTCTTTTTCTTTTTTTTAGATGGAGTCTCGCTCTGTTGCCCAGGCTGGAGTGCAGGGGTGCGAACTTGTCTCACTGCAAGCTCCACCTCCCGAGATCATGCCAGTCTCCTGTCTCAGCCTCCCGAGTAACTGGGACTATAGGCGCCCGCCACCATGCCCAGCTAATTTTTGTATTTTTAGTAGAGACGGGGTTTCACCATGTTAGCCAGGATGGTCTCGATTTCCTGACCTCGTGATCCACCCTCCTCGGCCTCCCAAAGTGCTGGGATTACAGGCGTGAGCCACTGTGCCCGGCCCCTGTTGTGAATTTTTTTAAGCCTTGGAACCTTGAGGAAAGAAGAGAGTTGTTTCTTAAGACCACCCAAATTCTCCAGCATTGTTTTTCTCTGTGCCTCCATCTCTCCTCACCCGGGATCCCCTCTAAGATAAACTGCTACTGGTTCAGAATTTCTAAAACATATTTTATACTATTTCCTGGTTCAATGGATGCTGTTTATATTGTTGTAGTTATGCTAAACTGTTTCTAGTCTGGCCCCAATTGAATCTTATTAATCTCTTGAGTTGATATTTGAAGGCACTTTGCTTGAAATAGCTGCCTTATTCTCTCTAAAATATTCCATTCCATCAACAGAGTGGAGACAATCTGTCAAATGGGAGAAAATATCTGCAAACTATTTACATGGCAAGGGACTAATATCAAGAATATACAGGGAACTCATACAATTTGACAGAAAAAAAAAACTTAAAATGTGGGAAAACCAAATAACCAAATCAATCCTAAGCAAAAAAAAAAAAAAAAAAAAAAAAAAAAAAAGCCAGAGGTATAATATTATGACTTTAAATATACTGTAAAGTTATGGTAACCAAAACAGCATGGTAGAGGTGTAAAAACAGACACATAGAGCAATGGAACAAACAGAGCAGAGAACCCAGAAATAAAGAAACAAAGTCACATACCTACAACCATCTGATCTTCAACAAAGTCAGCAAAAATAATCAATGGGGAAAAAAGACTCTCTACTCAATAGACAGCCAGCTGGAACAGCTGGCTAGTCCTATGCAGAAGAATGAAACTGGACCACTACTTTCACTATATGTAAAAATTAACTCAAGATGGATTAAATATTTAAATGTAAGACTTCAGACTATAAGAATCTGAGAAAAAAAAAAAAAAACCTAGGAAACACCATTCTGGACATCGGCCTTGGGAAACGATTTATGAATAAGTCCCCAAAAGCAATTGCAATGAAAACAAAGTTCAACAAGTGGGATGTAATTAAACTAAAAGAAACTATGCACAGCACAGCAAAACTATCAACAGGATAAACAGATAACCTATAGAATGGGAAAAAAAATTCCAAACCGCATTCAACAAAGGCCTAATGTCCAGAATTTATAAGGAATTTAAATAATTCAACAAGCAAAAAACAACCCCATCGAAGAATGTGCAAAAAACATGAACTGCTGCGTCTCAAAACAAAACCCACAAGCAGCCAACAAACATATGAAAAAATGATCCACATCACTAATTCGCAGAGAAACGCAAATCAAAATGACAATGACGTACCATCTCACACTACTCAGAGTGGCTATTATCAAACAGTCAAAAAACAAAAGATGATGGCAAGACTATGGACACAAGGGGACACTTACGTACTGTCGGTGGGAATGTAATTTAGTCCAACCACTGTAGAAAGAAGTTTGAAAGTGTCTCAAATAACTTAAAACAGAACTACCTTTGACCCAGCAATCCTATTATTGGGTATACACCCAGAGGAATATAAATTGTTCTACCAAAAAGGCATATGCATTCCTATGTTCATCGCAACACTATTTACAATAGCAAAGACATGGAATCAACCTAGGTGCCCATCAACAGTGGATTGTATATCGAAATTGTGGTACCTCTACCCCATGAAGTACTATGGAGTCATAAAAACATGAAATCATTTTCTTTGCAGCAACATGGATAGAGCTAGAGGCCATTACTTTAAGTAAATTAACAAACGAAACAGAAAACTAAATACTGCTTGTTCTCACTTATAAGTGGGAGCTAAACATTGAGTACATATGGACATAAAGATAACAACAATTCACACCACAGACTCTGAAAGTGTGGAGGGAGGAAGGAGGGCAAGCATTGAATAACTATTGGGTTCTATGCTCAGTATCTGGGTGAAGGGATCATTTGTACCTCAAGCCTCAGCATGATACAATATACTCATGTAATAAACCTGCATATGTCCCCCTGAATTTAACATAAAAGTTCAAATTATTTTAAAAAAGTGGGCAAAGGACATATTTAGACATTGCTCAAAAGCAGATATACCAATGACCAATAAATCTGTGAAATAATGCTCTCAACATCACTAATTCTCAGTTAAATGCAAATTAAAGCCACAGTGAGATATTATTTTACCCCAGGTAGAATGACTATTATTAAAAAGACAAAAAATAACAGATGCTGGTGAATATGTGGAGAAAAGGGAATGCTGATACACTGTGGGAATGTAAATTAATATGGCCACTATGGAAAACAGTATGGAGATTTCTCATAAAACTAAATATAGATCTATAATCGCACTACTGGGTATTTATCCAAAGGAAAATAAATTACATCAAAGGGAAATCTGCACTGTCATGTGTATTGCAGCACTATTTAGAAGAGCAAAGATAGGAGATTAACTTAAGTGTCCATCAACAGACAAATGTATAATAACAAGGTGATAAATAGTCACAATGGGATACTATTCAATTATAAAAAGAATGAAATCAATTCATTTGTAGCAATATGTTGGATGAAACTGGAAGTCAGTATGTTAAGTAAAATAAGCCTGGCACAGAAAGACCATATTGCATGTTCTCACTTTTATGTGTGAGCTAAAAAAGTTGGTCTCATAGAGGTAGTGAGTAGAATGATGAATGCCAGAGGCTGGGGAGGGTGTGTGGTAGGGGGAGGCAGGGATAAAGAAAGGCTGGTTAATGGGTACAAACATATGGTTAGATAGAAGGAATAAGTTCTAATGTTCCATAGAGTTGTTGACTATATTAACAATAATGTATATTTCAAAATAGGTAGAAAAAAGGACTCGAAATGTTCTCGGCACATTGAAATGATAAATGCTTGAGTTTGTGAACACCCCAAATGCCTTGACGTGATCATTACATAGTTTATGCATGTAACAAAATATCACGAGTCACATAAATATATTAAAATACTTGTATCTATAAAATATTACAAAAGAAATAAATTTTAAAAACATTTAGTCCCAACACAGTTACCAAACCTCCTATACTGAAATCCAGAATCTTTGGGGATTATGAGTTTTCCCAGTAACCATATGTTTTAGGTCTTGGTCAGGCTTGGTCAAGGCTCAGTGCTTCCTCAAGTATCTAACAGTGGATTTAGAAAAGTCTTTAGAAATACCACAAAAGGGAATAAATGCCCCACATGTAAGAACTATTTATTTCAATCATTTTAAGTAAACCAAACAGGCCGTTTGAATTAAATACTTTTGACACCAATAACATTATATAGAAACAATTTATACTTGAACTTTAATGATCAAACCAGAAAACAAGGTGTAGTATCCCATTTCTTTCACCAGGTCTCTGTTATAAAGCAGGATATTTCCCACAGCTGACAATATCCTTGGATTACGGGTTTTCTAAAGCCTCAAATGTCATCTGTATTGGCAAAAGCTTCTCTAAAGTAATCCTGATTACTTCTGCATCCCCCAACGTCTTACTGACGTCCCCCCCATCAAGTTTAATCTTAGCCCTTCAGAAGGAAGAGGCACCCACAGCAAAAATATTTACCAATGGACTTGAATCCACGTGTTCACAGCCCTATTGTCGTTAAATATAGAGAGATGGAAATGTAGTTTCTTAGCAGCTTGAACTACCATAACAAAATGCCATACACTGCATGGTTTACACAACAGAAATTTATTTTCTCACAGTTCTGAAACTTACAAATTCTAGATCAAGGTGCTAGCATTGTTGGTTTCTGAAATGGCTCTCTTGCCGATTTGTAAATGATCAGCTTCTTTCTATGTCCTCACAAGACATGCACAGAGAGAGAGAGAGAAAAAAAAAAAACATGCAAGCACTCTGGTGTTTCTTCTTATAAGGGCATTAGTCTCATTATGAGGACCCCACCTTCATGACCTCATCTAAAATTAATTATCTCCCAAAGACCCTATCTCCAAATACCATCACGACGGGGTTCAGGGCTTCAAAACAGGAACTTGGGGTGGAGGGCTCAATCCATAACAGGTAGGGATTGGGATAACTTCCATTTTCAGTAGTTTCAACAATAACAGTCATTGAACAGTTACTGTATTATTTATAACTCCATGGAAACTGATCCCAATAATGCTTTTATGTGTATTCAGGAAGTCTTTTTGACTTTATGCTGACCCACAGAGGGCTGGATCTCCAGCCTGTAGCATTTGGTCAGCCCCAGAGATATGAATAACTCCTTCCTTCTTCCTGAATTTCAACACGTACATGACCTCTGGCTTTTATTATATTTACCCTTATAGGATATGTGATTACATTTCCCTGAGATAGAATTGAGTATATATTCGTAGCTAAAAGTTACATTTGCATTGCCTAAAACAGGCTTACACTTACATCTAAACCACCTTAATAATTTTAATTAGTTAAAAAATGCCTAATAACCGGTACACAAAATATCAGCAGTAAGACATATTCAGGTAGGTGAGAATTTTTCAAGATCTTTTTTCTTTTTTAATCTCATGACACTTGTACTCAGCAGGAGCTTGGTCCATGTTTGCTGATGGATACATATCATGTGACAACACCACAGCTGATGGAAATTGGCTCATTCCAAAAACAGCAGGGGACAAGGGCAGGGGGCGGGGTGGAGGAAAGCTGATTTCAGTTTCAATATGATACACTTTAAAGTGATTTTTCCCCCTCACTGAAATGCTTGGTTCTTCAGATGAGTTCACTAATCTCTTAAGATGGGGCGGTGTAGACCATATCTTAGCACAGCATTGAGATATTTAATAAATTATCATAGAATAAATGCATAAACTCTCAATGCTGTCCGCCACTCATATCCTCACATACACACAAAGCAGTAAAGATAGAAATGCTATTCACATTTTTTTCTATTTTATTATTCTCAGAAACAGACACAGAATATGTTTTCCCCAGCTGTAGCATGGTATTGGACACTGGTGTCTATAAAAGAGAAGAATTAAATGCACATTTTAAATTAAAATTCCTTTTAAATATTTATTCGAAAGTCAAGCCATTAGCCAGTTAAAATAATAGTCTGTGATTCCAGATGCTGATGTGAGTTAACAAGTCAGCATGTTAGTGCTTTATTACACTAACGTTTAATGAGCTTCCATTCTGTGCTGGGCCCTCTGCATGGTTCTGAGATTTTAAAGATGAACAAGGTAGAGGCTGGGCCCTCAAGATGCTCATAATCTAACTGGGAAGATAAATATACAAATATATACATCATAGTACATGTTTTTGTGATCAACAGTATCGATATTAAAGACATGGTCTGTGACTCCAAAAAGAAAAATAAGAGAAAACTGGGGTTATCAGGTATGGAGACCATAGACTGAAATTCAAACGACGGAAAAAACTTGCCAAGCAAAGCCTCTCACAAATATATTCACATTACAGTGCTTATTTCCATATAACCAACTAAGTTCAAGTATAATTTCAAAAAAAATTTTTAAATGATTTTAGACTTATGGAAGGGTTTTTAAATTGCACTTGGACTTCCCACATAACTTTCATCCAGCTTCTTAAATATAAATATCTCACCTAGTCAGAGTATAATTATCAAAAACAAGGTTAACATTGATATAATTATATTAACTAATACATAGATCTTACTAGAATTCATAGGATCCAGGTTGGGCTTCTCAGTCTAATCCCTCATTTGGCTACAGCAATTAGTTTTGGCATGGCTCAATGCCTTATAATAGGCCAATGATAATTAAGCATTTTAATTTAATTTATTGGGAAATAAAAGATTCTTTTCTGCTAGAATTTCTAGGTATAGAATGACTTAATCTTGGAGCTACGAGGGGAGAAGGATTTCAATATCAGAGATGGACAGAGAAATAGAGAGAGATTCTGAATTCCATGATCACGTTCAAGGTACAACTGAAGATAGAGATCTATTCCTGAATATTTAGTTATATAACTAAACAAATCACTCTTCTGTTTAGACCACTTTCAGTTTGGTTTTCTGTTACATGCTAAATAAAAATACAGATGTTTATGACTAATATATGTGCACAAGCAATTTTTTTATATAAGAGCACTTTAAGTGACATGTATATATAATTATTTATATAATTTCTATAGGAAACAAAGCTCTAAACAAATTGTAGAAAATGAATCTGTGCACTAAACGTGCTAACTAATTTGTCAAAGGCAAATTTTTTCTTTTTTTTTCAATTGAAAAAAAAGTCTTGCTGTCTTCAAGAGCTACTTTCTTATAGGAAGAAAATCTAATCTATTTCACTGATTAATGAGACAGTGTATACATAGCACCCAGTACAGTGGTCTAGATTTTGTGCTAGACATTATGCCAGACCATTAATGAATGTCATCACTCCTTTCTTTTCCAGAATTCACAGGACATTCTCACCGTTGTTACCAAAGATTGTTCATTGAGAATAGAATCTAAAGGGAGGTGGAGAAATTATATTGTGACTCTTGGTGAGTTCCTCAACTGCCCCTCTCACTCCCACCTTTGGTGAAAATGGTGACTTACTGTGTGCCAGGAGATTGAAATTATCCTATTATATTCAGAATTTAAATAAAATTTGATATACAAATTGCTGTGATTATTTTTTGTTCTCATCTTTGAATGCTGCAGCCAGGCTGAAAGCCCATGTGCCAAGTTTTCTGCCTGGAGGAAGATTGTGTGGCTGAGTTATAAATACATTGATGGATCCAGCTGGAACTGTCTCTTGTAATTTAATATGCAAAGAAATAATCTGAGTCATAGATGAAGACAAGCAGTTCCTTTTAGATAAGAGTGCTCTCTAAGTTTGGCTATGCAGATGACTTTCAGGAGACTTCTTCCAAAGAAGAACAAGAAATGGTCTCAGGACAAGTGGGGCAAAGCTTTGACCTTGAATCTAGCATTCAATTGCCTGTCCCGTCGTTCTTCCAAACATCAGCAAAGTGGCTTATGCCACCTAAATTCTCTTCAGTAGGTTTTACATAAAAAGTCTGTTTTCCAATGTTGGAAACAGAATGGATTTCAATTTCTATAAAGTACACTTTTTAATATTCCTTCAAATTAAATAATATGTATGGGTAACTACTATGAATGAGATAACACGCTAAGCAGTGGAGGAGCAGGAAGACTAAGAAATAAAAATTGCAATTGGACCCTGCTCCTCTAAGTATAATGTTGAAATCATAATTTAATACATAGCCAGTTGAAATAGCTCTTAAAATATGCCTTTATTTTTTAAAATTTATAATATGATAATGCTATCATGTCAATAATAACATTAATAACTATTTAACAATTAATAATGATGCTATTAGTACTTTCTCAATAATAAGTGATTTCACTTGATAACATATGGAGACTGTTTCAGTTAACTATTGTTATCTAACAAGCCACTCCACAACTTAGTGGCTACAAACAGCAATTATTTATCATAAGTATGTGAAGTGGTTAAGAGATTCTCCACTATTTTTACCTGGATTCCTTCTTGCATTGCATTTATCAGAAGGATTGGCTGTCCTAGAAGCTGCCAGATGTCTGGTAGTTTGAGCTGACTGTCTGCTGAGGCACCTCCATTCTCCTCCCCATGACCTCTCATTCTCCAGCAGACTAGATCCGTTTCCTCAAATGGCAGGCCCAGGGAAGTATTCCAGGAGGGTGAAAATAGAACTTGCAAAGTGTATTTTGAAGTCAGGGAGTGTGACACCCCCTAGCTTTGTTATTTTTGCTCAGAATTATTTTGACTATTTGGGGTCTTTTGTGTTTCCATATGAATTGTAGGATTATTTTTTTCTAATTCTGTGAAGAATGTCATTGGTAATTTGATAGGAATTTCGTCAAATCTGTAAATTGCTTTGGGAAGAATTGTCATTTTAACAATATTAATTCTACCAATCATGATCATGGAATCTTTTCATGGTTCTGTGCTCTCTTCAAATTATTGCATCGCTGTTTTATAGCTTTTCTTGTACAGATCTTTCACCTTTCTGGTTAAACTAATTCCTAGATATTTCATCTTTTTTGACTCTATTATAAATGGGGTTGCTTTTTTGATTTCTTCTTCAGATTGTTCACTGTTGGCATGTCCAAATGCAACTGTTTTTTGTGTATTGATCTTGTATCCTGCAACTTTACTGATTTTTTTAAATCAGTTCTAATAGTTTTTGGTAAAGTCTTTAAGTTTTTCTAAATATAAGATCATATCATCTGAAAACAGGGATAATGTAACTTCTTTCTTTTCAATTTGGATGCTCCTTATTTTTTATTCTCTTGCCTAATTGCTCTGACTAAGACTTCCAGTATTATGTTAAACAAAAGTAAAACTAGGCATCCTTGTCTTGTTCCAGATCTTAAAGGAAAGGCTTTCATTTTATTTTCTTGTTCAGTATGGTGTTAGGTGTGGGGTTGTCATATATGGCCTCTTTTTTTTGAAGTATGTTCCTTCTATCCCAGTTTGTGGAGGCGTTATTTTTTATCATGAATGGATGATTAATTTTATTAAATGCTTTTTCAGCATCTATTGAAGACAGAGAGCAGATTGTTGGTTACCAGAAGTTGGGAAGGGTTGGGGTGTGGGATAAAGAGAGGTTGATTAATGAGCACAAATACACAGATAGATAGAGGAAATAAGACCGAGTGTCTGATAGATCAGTAGGGTGACTACAGTTAACAATAATCTATTGCACCTTTCAAAATAGCTGGAAGAGAATAATTCAAATATTCCTAGCATAAAGAAAATATAAATATTTAAGGTGATGGATATTTCCAGTCACTCTGCTTTGATATTTACAATTTATATGAATGTATCAAAATATCACATGTACCCTCCAGATATGTATATGTATTATATATCACCTTAAAATTTAAAAAAAAATCCTGAAAAAAAGTAGAGAAATACAGATGGTAAACATGAGAAAGCTAAGGCTCAGAACGATTAAGCAATAGCATGAATAGTAAATAGCAGAGTGAAGAGTCAAACATAGATAACCATGAGACAAATGATTTTGACTTTTCCACGGTATCACACTGTTTTTGGTGTAAGCAATTTTGCCTCCAAGAGATTGTGTTATCTTTTATCATTCCTGATAGAGAGTGGTTGTGGATATTTTATCAATAAAGAATAGAGGTTGAGAGAAGTTTGTGATTTTGCTGCAAATTGGTAAATCAGGATTATCATACAGAACATTGATATTAAAATTCACTCCCCCCACCTGCCCACCATATCCACTAACATTTCAATGATGTCATTAATTGATTGATTGATTGCTTCATTCATTCATTACCTCTAAAAGCTCTGTGTATTCCATTGTCACGGCATCAGATTAAACCAAACAGGGCAGCTAAAGATTGTTGTGGGCCAATGATGACTCAGACTGGGGTACAGAAATGGAGTGAAGTGAATTAGTCTCGGTATCATTTTGAGTTAAAACTATGTGAGACACCAATACTTTTTGTCCTCAGCTTCATCCTGAAATCTTCCCCTGCTCTGCTTTTTATTGCAAGGATGGAGCTGTGACTATCTCCAGTAGGCTTAATTTTTAAGGCTTTTTGGTCATCAAGATTCTCAATCAATGGAGTTACAGTTAAGAGATTTGGATAAAAAGAAATAAGGAGTGCAGGAGTGTTTCACCTGACCTCTCTCTGCTTCCTACCTCCATCCTCAGATGCATCTATGTATCCTACATGGCTTCTGGGAAAAGCCATGGAAATCCCACCTCTGTTTTACCAGCCAAAGTGTGGTAGAAATTTCCTGTGTTCCTAGGTGGCTGTATATTGTTTTCTTGGCTTTCAGTTTATCTACCACCAGTATTACCAATTCCTGGCTAAATTGCCTTGTTCTAAGTCCAATAATCCCTGGAAATCAGCAGGGGATTGAGTCTGAGACATCATGGATACCTAAATCCACAGTATAAAATGCTATGCTATTTTATACTTTGCTACATATAAAACAGCATAGTGTAAGCATACAACCTGCACACATCTTCCTGTATACTTTAAATCATTTCTAGATTACTTATAATACCTAACAATGTAAATGTTATGTGAATAGTTGTTACGCTGTATTTTATTTGTATTATTTTTTATTGTTACAGTATTATTATTTTAAAAAATATTCCTGATGTGTAGTTTGTTGAATTCCTGGAGAATGTGGAACCTGTCAGTGTGGAACCTGCGGATTTAGAGAGCCAACTGTACTCACAGTGGATTTTATTTTCTTGGTTAGGCCCTGGACTGACACTGACAAGGTGATAGATGTTACAAAGAGAGTGAGCAATAGAGGAATCACAGTTTCAGGTTTGAGCAACAAGGTAGTTGTAGATTTCTCTTATTAATATTTAGAAGTCTTGCATATGTATGGAGTTACTCATCCTCATCCTTTAAGACTTGGTTAAAACACCAATCCTAAGAAGACTTTGTTTTGAACTTCTTAGGTAGAATTGATTAAGTTTGAATCCCAGGTTTTTATTTTTATATCATTTATCACTAATTGTATTATTATTTCTTGCTTTCTTCAGAAAATATTGTCTTCAGAAAAATATAAAGTCTGCAGTAATAATGTCCCTTTGTTCCTTATTATGTTCCCAGTATACATATAGTAAGTGGTAAATTTGTATCTGTGAAGAGAAGATGGAAAAAAGAAAGAAAGAAAGGCAAACAGGAAGGAAAGAAGAAAAAAAGGAAGGGAAGGGAAGGGAAGGGAAAGGAAGGAAAGGGAAGGGGAGGGGAGGGGTGGAGAGGGGAGGGGAGGGGAGGGATGAACCTTGAACTTCTTCCAAAATGGTCCATCACTCACCAGCACACACAAACCTCATGTTAACAAGAACATCCTTACATCATGACGGACACAGGCTGAATCAGTCTCCTTGCTGAAAATGTCACTCATGTCAAGAGCCAGCCTGCATTTCTGGTCACACCTGCCCTATCCCAATATGTTCGGATTATTTTATCCACCTACCAGGAACCACCTTTACCACTTTGTTAGGCCTCAGATGACAACAAATGCCTATGAATGGGTCTTTTCCTATGTCTGTCCACATAATATCTGAATATCTTGTGATTTTTTTGTGCCTAATTAGATGTACCTTAAAAGCCTGACACTGTGATTCTTCTCTACATGGAATACTACAGCAAGATAGTAAGCCCCATCATAAACAACCCACCTCCACTCAAATACAATTAACCAGTTCATAATCAGATTTAGTCCTCAGAGTAGTACCTTGAAAGCAAGTGATTCAGAAAAAAAGAGGTGCGTGGATTTGTGAATTAACTAGAGCCAGGTTAATCCCTCCTCCACCAGTTGTAAGTCTGATAAATCTCTTTCTGAAAATACGTCTTCACATTTGAAAGTAAAAAACAATTACTCAATGATGATTACTGTAACTGAAACACGTGATACATTAAGTAAACATTTGTTGGATAAAGGAGAGAACAACAACCTATGTCTGGGTCGCTATGAGATACATGTGCTTTTACGAGGGTGCAAAATAATAACAGAGTGCCTGCTCCACTGAGGGGCTCATCAAATGTGATCTCAACAAATCTCCAAGTCCTGACTGATATTAAATTACTGGATGTCAAAAGATGCCTATTCTACCCAGCCACTATAATCTTTAATGGCACTGGAAATCCCACAAGACTCTGTCTTAGCCAGCCTTTATTTGGCTGCAGTGATTGTTACTGTCTACCCAATTTTTTCCTGTGTATTTGTGTTCACTTCATCCTCTGCAAAACCCTCAAACTCAGCATTGCTAACCCTCATGTAGTCATCTCCCATTGCCGAGCACCTTGTTTCTTTCTGAATTTTTGTACTTTCAGGTTATAAAGAAGTTACACTGTAGACTTGGAGTCATCACCCTTTGCCCACATCCAGTGATTCTTTCATAGAAATAACCCTAAATGCATTCTTTCTTCCCTGTCTCTACTACTTCTGCTTTAGCTTTAGTCTATGTTGTCTTATTGCTTAGTTACTTTTTTCAGTAGACTGCTGATCTGATCACTTGAGGATCCTCAGTTCCTGTATATTTTACTATTTGTGTTGTTATTAGAGTAACTTTTCTTTTAAAATACCACAAAAATAGATGAAAAAATGACAATCCTATCCAGCCATCATATTTCCCATTGTAGTAACCTGGGTCCTCATGGAAGAAAGCACAAACTTTTGACCATAATATAGCATGCTCCTCACACTCCAGACCTTGTCTACTTTCCTGGCCTTGTCACTAAGGTGATCACATCGTTTTTAAAATGGAAAAGAACACTTTCATTAATAATTATCTAAGACAACAGGTATTGACTGGGACTTCCCTTAGCAAACAGAGATGTGTATTCATTTTAGTTATCATCTCTCATTTTAGGTACCCTGAAGTGCTGGTCTTTCCCATAAAAGCCATGTGCTGTCACGCCCCTCAGCCTTTGATCATGTTGTAACATTTGCTCATAAAACTCCTCCCTCTTTTGCTTTCTGAGCACCTACAAAATTTTGAACACCTGTTACTAATTTACCTGTGTGGTGAAGTCTGTGGCAGAATTTTACATTTTGCAACATTAACATGAGCCTGGATTATAACTGATACTATGTATTACTATACAAATAAAATCACACCTCCTTCTCAATCTTTCATTGAGATTTCATTCACAATTTCATTGTGAATTTGGAGGACTCAGTAGTCCTGCCTTATTTATTTTTGCATTTCCTGTGCCTAACACAAAAGTTTGTCAGATAGTATATACACAATAAGTGTTTTTTAGTAGTGGAATAAATCTCATTTTGGCTTAACCAATGCTGCTTGAGCAAACATCATTGCTACATAGGACTGTATTTGAAATTCAGTCCGATGGCCTCATTTCTGTTTTGAGGGTCCTTCTTATGTTTAAGATTACAAAAATGTGTTTTGTGACTGGAATACTCCCAAGTGAAAACAGTGAGATGGAAAGGAAGATGAAGATACTCAGGCCTAATATGCCTCAAAGGAATTTAACTGTGAGGCAGGAAGATCTAGACAGATTAAAAAAATGGCATTTATAAATATAAAAACAACAGATAGTGATAAGTGTGAGTTGGAGAACTGGAGCACGTTAATATGCTAGCATCAAGGTGGGGTGGGCAGACACAGCCTCTTTCTAAGTTGGCAACATTTCAGTTGAGATCTGTAGCACAAGAAAGTAGTAGTGGAAGATGGGGAAGTGAGTATTACAAGGAAGAATAGCAATATGACTTGTAGTTTTCCTATTTTCAGCAAGTTTTCCTGCTTCTGGACATGTTTCTTTGGACTTCTTACCACAACATTCCTTTAGGATGTTACAAAGTGGGATCATATGACATAGAATAAATATAAAAAGAAGAACTACTGTGTTTTATTCCCTTCCCTCCATTTTTAATATACTTTATTTAATAGACTCACTACTTTTTAGTAGTTTTAGATTCACATCAGAGTGAAAAGTGCAATAGAGTACCCACATTCTCCCCTCTACTCTCTCTCTCTCAGTCTCCTCCACTATCAACATTCCCTACCAGAGTGATACATTTGTTAACAATTGACACATCATTATTAACCAAAGGACAGAGCATACACTATAGTTCACTCATTGTGTTATGTTTGTGTTATGGTTTACTCTTTCTGTCGTCTTACATCTTGAGTCTGACAAATGTATAATGATATGTATCCACCCCATAGCATCCTGTGGAATAGTTTCACTGGCCTAAAAATTCCCCATACTCCAAATAATTATTCCTCCCTCCCCCAAATCCAATGGTTATTTTCCTTTCTCCATTGTTTTGCCTTTTCCAGAATATTACATACATAGAATTACACTGTAGGTAGCCTAGCTTTTAGGCTGGCTTATTTTACTTAGTAACATACCCTTAACACAAAAAGATGTGGAACATCTTTTTGTGGTTTGATAGCTCATTTAGTTTCATATTTGTTTTATTTTATTTTATTTTTTGCTATGATAATTCTTTATGCAAGTTTCATGCTATGCATGCTGGTTGTCACAACTGCAATTCCTTTGAACCTGGTAATGAAGATTTTTGAAAGTATAAACCTAGTAAATTCTTCATAGGTACAAAGCTAAAATTAAAAACAAACTCAAAATTAAAATGTTTCTTTCAAAAAAAGGCACAATTGAGAACATGACTTTTGAAAACAAGGAACAAAAATAAAACTTAGCAGAGGAAGAAAAATGTAATATACCACCAAACACACACGCTCAGCAGTCCTACTAACAGTATCAACTGTCCTTGGCATTTTGCTTCACCACCAGCAGCCTCTAAGAATAAACAATATGAAGGCACAGCTTGTTCATCTCTTCATATGCTGCCCCAAACATATGTTATCAAAAGTTTCTCTTTTAAAAATATCATTAAAAGCATTAAAGATAAATCAGGCCTTTGTGGGTTTAATTATTCAGAATATTGCATTTTAATTATTTATTAATATTCCATATTTGACAAACACATCCGGAGAATTGAGGAGGTTATAATAAAAAGATTAATTGACTTCATTAATATTCTGGAATAGCCTAATATGTGCATCAACTGGGCAAAGCACATCCACCTTCTCTCAGGCAAGCCCCAGACTAGTTTGCAACCTTGGGAAAACTGCATGACATCTTTAAGCCTTCATCTTCTCATCAGTAAAATATGGAGAGCAATAATGTCTTTAGCACGGAATTCTTATAAGGATTAATGAAGCATGGTATCTTACAAAGTAGCACAATGCCTGGCACATAATAAAATGCTCAATATGTACTTAACCATTATTCAATATTATTTTCAGTTACAGGAACAAGGTAGAAACATTTCTATACTCCTTTGAGGGATTAAGGAACACTCTTCGAAGGTGGTGACATTTGAACGGAGTCTTCTAAGATGATATCACATGCTCCAAGGGGTTGAGGCACTCCACACAGCAGAAATAACATCAGCATAACTTTGTATTGAAATACTATGCTTCTCTTCCTGTCATTGACTTACTGTTGGCCACCACTCAAGACTATATTCTTCAGTTTTAGTGCATTGAGAAAATCGAAGGAATAATTAGAACACAGATATGTTGCTATAATTTCCCACCAGGGTGAGATAATCTAACCATCCCAAACAGGGCATGGGATGCATATATAGCTTTTCAGTCTTAAGAGCAAGGTAGAGTCTCAAGAAGTCTCCTCAAATGTAATCTTGTTCCAAGGTCTTGTGAGATAAAGGGAAGAATATTAATCTTTACCACTTTGGATAAGTCTTTACTATTTTTAAATTTAGAAAGGAAATGTCGCTAAATCTAGAAGGATTTTATAAACAACAAGAGTGTCTGTTGTAACTCTTTCTGTTGTTGATGGTCTAATGTAGATCATTTTCCCCAGAATGACTAAAAAAAATACCAATACTCTACAGATAAAGGAAAATGGATAAGAAGCGTTTTTGGAATGTTTCTTTTTCATAGCGATTGACCTGCGCATTTTATATACCATCTATTATTTAAGCCTCACAACTCCATGAGAAAAAAAAACAGAACAAATATCAGCGTGTGATAAGGAAACTGAGGCAGAATTGAATTGGTCAAAGTAATATAAAGCGTAATATTTGAAGGCCGGAAGCGGCGGCTCACGCCTGTAATCCCAGCACTTTGGGAGGCCGAGGCGGGCAGATCACGAGGTCAGGAGATCGAGACCATCCTGGCTAACACGGTGAAACCCTGTCTCTACTAAAAATACAAAAAATTAGCCGAGCTTGGTGGCGGGCGCCTGTAGTCCCAGCTACGCGGGAGGCTGAAGCAGGAGAATGGCGTGAACTCGGGAGATGGAGCTTGTAGTGAGCCAAGATCACCTCACTGCACTCCAGCCTGAGTGACAGAGTGAGACTCTTGTCTCAAAAAAAAAAAAAGTACAGTTTGGATTGTGTTCTAAAATCACAAATGTCCACTTGAAAAGTTATATCCTTGTTTATTCTGCAGTGATGCCATTGTAATCTTTTTTTATAATTAAACATTTCATTATTACAAATTCAAATTTGTTCTCTTTTCCCTATATCACCATTTAACTGAACAACAACACAACGAAAACTGGTCGCCTTAAAACCAATTTGAAACAGGTTGTTCAGGAGCAACAATACAAAAACAAAGTGTAGACTGGAATGTATTACATTTTGGCCAAACAAAAAGATTTGATTCATTCTGGCTCATGAAGTTAGATAATGGTGTTTATGGTTTTGAAAGTCCACTGAAACTTTTTCACTGAACTGGTTTCTTTCTGATGCATTTTCTTGAGTCCTATCCATGACTGCCATAGTAGCAGTCCTGGGATCAGAACCCACACACCGTTAAAAAAAAAAAACAGGTAAAGCCAACAGTACAGCCAGTTGCTGGTGTTGAGGTTGGGGCTTCTGGTGAGCCACTCTGGGAGGAAGGTCATCCAGCAGCCATACATCTCGCACACGCACAGGGTGATCTGCAGGAAATGCCGGTAATATTTTTCTTTGACTATGGCATAAATGAGGAACAATGCCAGAGACCCATCCAGGGCGACGGTCAGAATTTCCACAGACACAATGGTTGGATCAAAATAAACCCATCTTGCATCAGCTTTGCCATATTCTTTCCATAAAGAAGCAATCAAGCCATCGGAATTTGCAACGTTTCCTACTAAAGACAAGTAGACAAAAGGGCCTTCCTTTTATTTTCTTTCTTTTTTTTTAAATGGTGCTACAGCAATTTATCAGTGTTCTTGAAATTCCATTCTGTGGATCCCAGGACCCCAGCACTCTCCTTGTTCGTGGTCTTGCCCACTCTCTCCAGCGCGAAGTGCACCAGCGCGTCGTAGCAGAGCCAGATGAGCGCCCCGCGGTCCGTCGCCCCTCGCCCGCGGCCCAGGCGCAGGCCCAGGGTGCAGCCCCTGTAATATTTCAAAGTACTGTAGTTTGCCCTTTAGTCCATCTATGCCAATTAATTACAAGCAGTTTATTCTATCAACTTCTATCTGTGGAGTCCAAGCATCCAACAATCCAAACACCCAATAATCCAAAGAACAAGAATAAACTTGCAATTCCAGATATGCCTTTATAAAAGCAGAACCACCAGGAAACTGCATTACCAGTGGAGGCCCCTTGGATCTGTCCCCACAAAAACAAAATTTGGCCAGTACTCCAAGTCTTATGTGATGACATAAATCCACTTTCAAGCCAGTACAGAATGTGGAGTAGGCACACGGAATTTCAATTCAGACTAGTTAAGGTCTGTATTTTGGTTCTGTTACTAACAGAGTAATTCAGCAGAATCATTTGATTTGTATTAACCTCAATCCTGTCATGAGAAAATAGGAACACTAAGTGTACCTACCACAGAACTGTTGTGTTTTTTACACCCCTTGGGAAATATTTAGCACTGTTTCCTGTGCATACTAAATACTCATATAAACTCTTTGTATCTTCATCTTTATTGTCATCATTATCTTTATCATCATGTTATAATTACTTGCTTCTTGATTCACCCTTAATGACTCTTTGGATCAGAAAAACATTGTCAATAGAAACGGAGATTGACAGCTGGTCAATTAGACAGTCACCTCTCAGAAAGAAAGGTCAACTGTAAATTTATAAACTCTTTTTACTAAATGGGACAGAACCTGTTTTCTAATTAAGCCAAGGAGAATGTTTAATAGGTAAGATAGTTAAGGAGTCAGAGAGAGGGTGAAAAAAATAATAATACTGACAAAAAACAAAGAAAGAAAGATAAACAAAGAGGAAAGATGATAGTTTTGGCTAGAGTTTCTTTCTCTTTAGATTCTTTAAATTATACTAATTACTTGAGACTCATCACTTCAGAGAAATTGACACTGTGTATGACTCAACTTTCTTGTATAATTAGTTATTTGCTTTTTAACCCTTTAGTTTAATCATAACTGGGCTTTTCTCTAGTTCAAATTAGAAGGAGGAAGACTTAGAAATTGTAAGTGATGCTATCCTCTTGAAAACATTAGCTTTGTCAGGAAAATATGAAAGCAGAAATTAGCAAGACATTTGTACACACGGTTTTATTGGTTTGGTACTTATTGGAATGCTTTTCTAAGATATGTTGTCAGTAGTTTTAAACGATTTTAGTTAGCCATGAAACAGCTTGTTTAGAATTGTACTTGTGTCAAAAAAAAAAAAAAAGAAAGAAAGAAAAAGCGGGGGCGGGGGACGGGTAACGAATAATTCTTAAGTAGAAAGGGATTTTTTTGCAAATTCGGCTCCCTAGAAGAATCAATACCGTATCATAACTTCCCCCCCCCCCCATTGAAATAGTGTGGTTTAAATATAAAGATTCTATTCTTCCCTGGGAAAAAGCAATGTTTAAAATTTCCACCTGACATGTTATAGTGTTATATTTCATGTCAGGTTGTTTCAGCCACGGCAAATGATAGGAAGCCTCAGTGATACTATCATACAAATTCTGCAGCTCACATTGAGTTATCTTCGTGAGACATATCAGCCTGTAAACATACATGGGAAATACGTGCCATTCTGAAAACAGAGATAATACTCACGGGTCCCAGAGATAGCGATGTTCATCATTTATTTGTGATGCAGGTTGAAGGTAACAAAGCAAGACAGTAACACTATTTATTCGGCTTAATAAAATTAAGACAACAGAAAGATTTGTTGTAATTCAGTGGATCAACACAAAAAACAGCCAAGTACAACCAGTTGAGTTTAAATAAATAGTTCTAAAAATGACATGAAAGAGCTCTAAAATTTATTTCATATCTATTGTGTGCCAGGTTCATTTCAATATATCACTTGATTTAATAATCACAATTTTTTATGAAGGCAATATTATTCTCACCCTTCATTTCTCCCCCCAAAAAGTAATAAAGAAAGCAAAACTACTTCATTTAACTAAATTGCTCACCATTTTATTATTCAATTGTCTAAATAGTATACAATGTCTTCCAACTTATTTGCTGAGCTTTGAGTCAAGAGACAAATAGTGAGTTTTTCTGTTGTCACAAATAAGATTCTATTTCAGGCCTTCGTTACCTCTGGCTTGAAGTTTTGCAGTAATTTTCTTAACTGACTTTTTTCAAATTCAGTTCTCCTTTAAAGCTTTTCATCCATTGTAGCTTAGTTTTTATTATCTTTAAGTATAACACCAGTCATTCACTTATTTCCTCAGAAATTGTCCACTGGAATTATTTCCAGTTTTAGAATGGCTTCTAAGTAACCAAGAATCGCTGGCTTAGACTCTCCTAATTTCCTACAGGAATAATTAGAAACCCACAGAAATCCTCAACCTTTTTTCCTAGACAGCCAAAGAACTCTGGTAGGGTCTGGAAACTGAGTAGATATAGATGCAGCTCAACTCTCATAGAACTGGCCACATCCAGAGATAAAGCTAGTGTTAAGAAAACCAAAGACATTCTCTCCTAAAACATCAATGCCAAAGTGCTTTAAACAGGCTGGGAGACCAAAGGAAAAAAAAAAGGTGGAGGCCATTAAGCCAGTTCCTAAAATATAGGAGAGAATAGACAGAAAAATAGGAAGGTTCAGGTTAATCCCTGAGCTATTCATATGTAAAGTGTAAAGGTCGGCTGTCTTAAAGATATTCATAGGTATATATTATAAATGCTTAGCCAACTGTGCAGGTAGAAGAAGAAAAATCAGGTTCACGTATTGTCCCAAAATGTCAGTGTGTCTGGAGTTGGTTCCTTCCGGTGGGTTCTTGGTCTTGCTGACTTCAAGAATGAAGCCGTGGACCTTTGCGGTGAGTGTACACCTCTTAAAGGTAGCACGGACCCAAAGAGTGAGCAGCAGCAAGATTTATTGTGAAGAGCGAAAGAACAAAGCTTCCACAGCATGGAAGGGGACCTGAGCTGATTGCCAGCTACTGGCTGCGGTGGCCAGCTTTTATTCCCTTATTTGTCCCCACCCACATCCTGCTGATTGGTCCATTTTACAGAGGCTGATTGGTGCATTTATAATCCTCTAGCTAGACACAGAGCACTGACTGGTGTGTTTTTACAGAGTGCTGATTGGTGCATTTACAATCCTCTAGCTAGACAGAAAAGTTCTCCAAGTCCCCACTCAACCTAGGAAGTCCAGCTGGCTTCACCTCTCATCAGGACTTTCCAAGAACTGGAGCCAGATTGGGAAATTGGCAGCCAATATTTGCTATGCAACAAATCATAGAAATCCAACTGTCAGGTATTTAGAGAGTCCCTTTACCTCTTTAATGATAGTTCTTATCTTGGTTCAGAAAAGATTTTTCTATCAACTCTGCAACCATTCTTCTACCACTGCATATGATTTTTCAGTTGGGACAAGCCGAAGGCTCTTTCTTTCTTATCCACAATCAGGATCTCAATTGCTACTTCTCCTCTCAGACTAGGACATCTAGAAAACATTTGGCTAGGATATAGCAGCTACAGGAATTGGCTGCAGATAGAGAAGGTGGCAGGACGGCTCCTGGTGGGCATGCATGCAGGAGATTGTCATTGTCGGGTATTCCATCTGGCAGCTGGTCTAAAAACCTGATATTTGGGATAAAACTGTGTCTCTTCAGTCTAGCAATCTATAGTAGATTAAAGCAGGTACTATACTGGGAAGTGGGCTCACAGCTATTTAAAACAACCTACTTCCAGCTGTGGAATGCCACAGGCATTCCATATAATGGGATGGTTAAGCCAATTTCAACTAGTAGGCCTCTTCTATTCAGACAACCAAAATGAAATAAAAATAAAATAAATCTGTTTAATTTTTATATCACCTTAGAAATACATTAGACAGCAATGGAAAGATATATTGCTCAGAAACCAAAGGACAACTCCTGTAAACCTTATAATTCAATGTTGTAAAGGAAAATCTGTTTTGATAGACTAGTTAATAGAATGAGGTGTAAGTCAGTTTAAAAAAGTACAAAAATATACTTGCAGTATAAATCTACCTCTATCAATATCAACATGTATGTTGTTTGGAGGGATTATATGTTCATGGTTAACTGGAAGCAAATATATAAAATATATAACTATCCTCTGAATAATGGATTTTGCGTGACTTGAATGCTCTCTTATATGCTTTTCTATATATTCAAATTTTCTATAGTGCTACATTTTCTCATTATAGTAAAAATATAATCATGACTAAAAAATGAATGAAAAAAATAAATCAATAGAGCAAACATCCAGAAACTCTTCACGCACTGGGGCTACTTAGCAATGCTGTGCTACTTAGCTTTCAAGGCCTTCTATATTGGGATTCTAATTATCACTATAGTGTTATTACCATTTTTCTTACAAACATGCCAAACAGAACTTCTCACTTTAAAGAAGAGGAAGCCTCTGGCCAAGGCACTCTAAACCTAGACCAAGAAATGCATACAAAAAAAAATTGACAATATATTACTTTTATAGTCAGACAATTGATATTCAGTATTTAACACAAAAGGAAACTTCTGGTTCCTGACATGCTCATCTCATTAACAAAAGGTTTGTTTATAAGTGTTTTATGTTAAGGGAAAAGATAATCTTGGAATTATTTTGTCTACTCATCCACATGTGCACACAATTTCCTTTTTCTGACTGTATATTCCAGATCATGTGGCCCATTAACCACAACCCATATATGTATATCACCTGTGGCTGTCATCATAGCTTGCTTTGACTTGTTCTCTCATCTGGTATCACTTTTGCAAAGCAATATTTCAAGGCCCAAATAAAATACCCCCAATAGTTAGAGATAATATCCCTCCTTTGACATCCTAAGGCACTTACCCTAACATTTTGCAAGTATTTTTCCCCACTACATTACTGAGTAAGGTCATATTTTGAAGGGCAAGAGGCTCCCATTCTTTGGGTTCTCTGGTTAACACATAGCTGGGCACACAGTTAATAAATATGCATGGAAAAAGGGACTATCCAGGTTTTCCAACAGGCACCACAGTCCTTTGGAACTGTTCCAAGGGGCACAGAGGAAGGCTTTGTGCAGAAATAGGACTGTAGGGACCAAGGAAGAAAAGGGGGAAGGGGAGCACTAAAAGTCTTTTAGCTTTGTCACAATGTTTACCCCCACAATTTTTACCTTCTTCACGCTTTTGCCTCATACTGTACCCAACATAATGTGAATGGGAGAGACAAGGACCTGAAATTGCAACTGATACCTACCACACTAACTGGAAATTAGTCTATTGAATGCAAACAATAAGATAGAATTGCCAGAGCCAAAGAAATGTTAGTTATTCTCTTTTCCTAGAAATAAAGTAGCCAAGAGTTATAATAGCAACACAAGCAGAATGAGAAAAAAAATGCACTGCCTTTTCAAGTCCAAATGCATTCTTCTCTTTACTTTAAAAGGAAAACTAGATGGGGGCTTTTTGAAAGCTATGTAAAAAATACATGTGATATCTTTCATAGATACTTATATGTATGTGTGTATTATAGATGGTTATATCATTTTTTAAATAATATAACCATCTATAATACACATGGATATATTACTTAAAAATGATATATAATATATCCATCTATAACACACACATGTATTTGTATTTATATATGTGTGTGTATGTATATATATATATATATATATATATATATATATATATACACCCCTTTATTTATAGTGTATCTCTGCACCAACTCAATGATAATATCTTGGGATTTTAAAGACACAAGAAGCCTGAGATATCATCAGGTCTGACTTTTCTTCTGTGCAACAGATGCAGCTACACCAGAGCATATGGCCATCCCTTCACTGCTATGTTACTGTGAATGTTCAATATATTCCATTTCAACTTGACTACAAGTTTCTTAAGGGAAGTCCTATGTCTGTGTGTTGCGTTGCTATAAAAGAATACCTGAGACTGGATAATTTATAAAGAAAATACTTTTATTTAGCTCACGATTCTACAAGCTATACAAGCATGGTACCAGTATCTGCCTAACTTCTGGTGAAGGCTGAGAAAGCTTTTACTTATGGTGGAAGGTGGAGGGTGAGCGGGTGTGTGACATGATGAGAGAGGGAGCAAGAGAGAGGCCAGACACTTTTGAACAAAAAGCTCTGAGTGACCTAATAGAGTGAGAACTTACTGATTACCATGGGGAAGGCACCAAGCCATTCATGAGGGATCCCCTCCCATGACCTAAACACCTCCCACTCTGCCCCATCTCCAACACTGGGAATCACATTTCAACAAGAGATTTGGAAGGGACAAACATCCAAACTATGACAGTCTGCTTTATCTCTGTAACTTAAATTCCTACCTTGAGAAATGGTAAAAATCCAAGAAATGATGGAACAAGTACATACATTAGTGAGTCACTCTAATAATATAAAAGTTCTGTTTTGCTTATATTTTACTAAAATTTTCCTTTTTCTATCTTTCACTGAGAATCTTGCTTTACTTTGAAAGCACAAAACAAGAGTCTGGTCCCTCTTTAAATTATCAATTGCTGCTGCCAAGACCTCCCTTGTGCTTCTAATACTCTTGTGGCTCATTAACGGCAAATTTTCGTGATCTCTTGGAACCCTTTTCAATATAGGTCCCACTTGGTCAATATTTCTTGGTCATTGATGGACCCTGGGGCAATAGATTCTAGGTTATTGATTTTAGATTGGCTGCCTAAGTTTGGACGAGTGTATGACTTGACATGTGCTGCTTTTAAAAACAAAGATTTTTAGATTCTAACTCTAGAGATTTTTCCATTTTATGGAGAGGTTCCAATGGTGACATTTGTAAAGTTTCTCAGGTGATTCTGATATACTAGTATCAGATCTGAGGAAGTCAGTTGCTCACAAGATGGTGTTTGCCCAAAGAAGCACTTCTGTGAAGAAAAGTCGGTGTGAGGAAGGGAGGGCTGAAGCCAGGAATAGAATGGCCCAAAGTTATAATTTACCACAAAGATGAAAATGCTTAATAATAATGTTCATCAAAATGCAGTGCACATATTATTTGTGTTACTAGAGGTAATTAGGGTTAAATTATAGTAATTTAGGAGTATAGTAGAAAATATACCTCTTTAACACTAATTCAAGTCTTAAGAAGTTTCCTTTCTTTGAATTATTTTTCGGTTATGCTGACTGCATCAAGGAGAAAGTCTTCATTTGGTGTTATCTCTTAATGCCTCTCTAACACTTGCTAATTTCCATTTGAAACAAAGAAAAAAGCTTCCCCTAGGTTCAGAGCTTTGGAGAAAATAAACTCGTATTAGAATTTAATAACATTCTTTTATTTTCTTAGATTTATTTTTACCGCGTCGTTATGGCAAGTGATACCAGTTTTCCATGTAAAACACCAATATATTCAAATCTCTTTAGCACACATGCTTAAGTAAAACTGCTGAGTTTATTAAAATATCAAATGAATCGTGCAGATTACACTTGGTTCAGAAAAAAACTGTGAATATGGCAAGAAATGACTATAGGGTAGAAAACTGATCATTAGTAATAGATTAAAAAATAGCAACACAGTTGAACCTGGAGAATGATATGTTAAGTGAAATAAGCCAGACAGAAATAAAAATACTGCATAATCTCATTTATATATAAAAGGAGAACAGAAAAAAGCCAAATACATACAGAGAACAGAATGCTGGTTACCAGTGGCAGGGAGAAGGAGAAAATGGGGAGATGTAAGTCAAACGGCACAAACATGCAGTTACATAGAATAAGTCTAAAGATGTAATGTACAGAAGTAGTACTACAATTAGCAATATTGTATTGTATGTTGAAAATTTGCTATGAGTGAAGATTATGTGCTCTGATACAAAACGAAAAATAAGAAGTAACTATAGAAAGTGATGGATATGTAAAATTGCTTACCTGCAGTAATTATTTCACTATGGATAAATAAAACATTATGTTACTGTATATCTTAAATTTATACAATTAAAAGAAATAGCAAGTTATCAAAAGTCTGCCAGAAACATACTTCTGTGTAATTAGGAATAGGGAGGGAATAAGTAAGGAATGAAATTTTAACTAGCTTCAGATTTCTTAAGAAAAAATATTCCTTTTGAGGTTTCCATGTTTCTGTTAGAAAGTTCTGGGGCCCACACTGTTTGAGAAAATTATGGAAGAATGAATTAGAAAACTGATTATCTCATGCCCTTTGAGATCCCATACACAGTACATTAATATAGGTATATTAGTCAGGGTACTACAGACAAAGAGAACCAAAGAAAAACAGCAACAACTATATAAATAGAGAGATAAATATATCTTTATATCAATATAATTTTTATATATAAATAGAGAAAGAGAGAGAGAGGCTTATTACATGGAAAATGGCTCACATGACTATGAAAGTTGACAAGTTCCAAGACATGCATTCAGCAAACTGGAGACCCAGGAGAACTGATGGTGAAGTTCCAGCCTTCAGGCTGGCAGGTTTGAGACCCAGGAAGAGTCAATGTTTCACTTGGAGTCCAAAGGCAGAAAAATAGCAGTGTCCTAAGGAGATAATTCTAGGATGGACTAAGAAGCACCAGATTATCTGTCTCCCCACCTAAACAACAATTAAACTGGTAGAGTCTGTCTGATGTAACTATGTTGAAGCTCTGAAGTTCATTGACACCTTGCAACTTCCAGGGTAATGATTCGATAGTAAATTGTCGTTAGTTTCAGTTTATTTTAGCTATAAGCACAGAAGCAGCTACTCATCTGCCACAACCAGCCCCGTGGTAGGCAGCTGTGCACATATTTCTGGAGCAGACTGCACATGGTGTAAGTAAAAAGAACTCTGTCCTTCAAAAATCAGAAATCTGTGTTTTGATGACTGATTGCTGCTTCTGATCACAGATACAGACAAAAGAGGTGGGTGGTCACTGCTTTTACAGCTGCCTTCATTGTGGCAAACCCCTTCTACTTCAGTTGAAGTAACTTCTAGGGAAGTTAAAGGGATGATGCCCTTCTCCATCCCACTTCATTTTTCTTTTTCCCTTTTAAGAGCCTCATAGTGAAGACAAGGACATTGGAAAGGAACTGTATATGCTGTCAAAATTAGAAAGTGACAACAGAGCCCAGAAAAAGGCACAGACTCAGAAAAGACCTAAATCCTTGCACAGAGAGAGCTTTCAACAATAAAATAAACAAACACACAAATAACAAATAGCAGATAATCTCAAGGAAAGAGAAGACTCTAATGTCCAGAGATACCACATTATTAGATTCAAAATGTCCAGTTTTCAACAAAAACTCCCAAGGCATAGAAGAAGCAGGAAATTATGGTACGTTCAAAGGAAAAACAATTAAACTCATAGAAACATTGCTTCATGAAAACCTGATGGCAGATATATGAAAGACTTTAAACAATTGTCTTAAAAAGGCTTAAAAATCTAAAGGAAGTTGAGAGGAATGTCAAGAAAATGATATATAAACAAAATTGGGAATATTAATAAAGAGAACACATGAAAAGGAAAAAATATTCTGGAGCTGAAAAATTTAATAACCAAAATAAAAAAATGTTCTACAGGGATTCAAAAGCAAATATAAATAGGCAGATCAAAAATCAGTGACCTTGAAGATAAAACAATGGAAATAATTAAGTCTGAGGAACAGAAAAAAAACAAAATTAAAGTGTACAGAGCCAATGGTACCTATAAGACACCATCAAGAAAACAAGTTATGCTTCGTGGACATCCTAGAGGGAGAATAGAGAGAAAAAAAGGCAAAGACAATATTTAAAAAAATAATGACGAAAATCTTCCCAAACTTAATGAAAGACATGAATATAAATAACCAATACGTGGAACAAAGTCCAAGTGAGAGGAAGTCAGAGACCCACACCAAGACACATTATAAACAAATCTTTGAAAGAAAAGTTCAAAAAGAGAATCTTGAAAGCAACACGAAAGAAGCAAGTTGTCACGTATAAGGGATTTTCAATAAGATTATCAGCATATTTCTTAACAGAAACTCTTGAGGCTAAAATGTAGTAAGCCCATATTTTCAAAGTGTTGAAAGAAAAAAAACCAGCCAAGAATGTGGCAAAGTAGTGCTTCAAAAGTGATGGAAAAATTAAGATATTCACAGATAAACAAAAGCCGAGGGAGTTAATTGACACTAGAGATGACCTGTAAGAAACACTCAAAAATATCCTGCAGAGAAAAATGAAAGGACACTAGAAATTAATTTGAAGCTGTATAAAAAAATAAATATCTCAATAAAAGTAAATGGGCAATTATAAAATCTAGTATTATGGGCAATTATAAAATCTAGCATTATTTTTAAATGGTTTGTAACTGCATTTTTAATACAATTTAAGAGACTAACATATTAAAAAAATAGCTTAAAAGCTAGTATTAGTGTAACTTTGGTTTAAATCTTTACATTTTATCTGCCATATAATTTAAGAGATAAATATATTCAAAATAATTGCTAGTTTATGCTTTTTTGCACAATGTATAAAGATAATTTTGAGACATCAACAACTGAAAGTGGTGGTAATTGAGCTATAAAGAAGAGTTTTGTTTTTTATTTGAGTTAAGCTGATATAAATTCAAATCTGAGTTTTATAATTTTAGGATGTGAGATTTAATCCCCATGGTAACCACAAAGAAACTATCTGTAAAATATATACAAAAAAAGAGAAAAGAATTTAAATGTTGCACTGCAAAATAGCAAACACACAGGAAAAACAAAGAGTGATGCAGAAAATACAGGACCAAAAAAGCTATAAAGCATAAAGAAAGCAGTTAGCACGATGACAGAAATAAGTCCCTCCTTATTAGTAATTATTTTTGATGTAAATGGATTAAACTGTCCTATCAAAGGAGATTGGCAGAATGGATTTTTAAAAAATGATCCAACTATATTCTCTCTACAAGAGACTCATCTTAGATCTAAAAACACAAGTAGATTGAAAGGTTGACATATGCTACACCCTGAATGAACCTTGAGGGCATTATGCTAAGTGAAATGAACTAGTCACAAAAAAAGAAATAGTTTATGATTCTGCTTACATAAGATACTTAGATCAATCACAGTCATAGAGACAGACAGTAGAATGGCAAGTGCCAGAGGGGAGCTAGAAGGGGATAGAGAAAATGAGGAGTTCTTGTCTAATGAGTATAAATTTTAGTTTTAGAGGAACAAAAAAGTTATGGAGATGGACGGTGCTGATGATGGCACAATATTATGATTGTATTTAGTACCATTGAACTATACGCTTAATATGGCTAAGATGGTACATTTTGTTATGTGTATTTTACCACAACAAATTAAAATTGAGGGGAAAAAAAGAGAGAGAGAAAAAAACAATGTCCAAGGCATCTGACAGGCTTTTTAATAATGGGAAAGTCAGCCATTTTGTCCTGTTTAGACCATCAGCTTATTGGATGAAGCCCATTCACAACTGAGAGAACAATCTGCTTTAGTCAAAGGTGCCCGATTTAAATGTAAATCTCATTCAGAAACACCTCCACAGACACACCCAGAATAACGTTTGACCAAATCTGGGCACCATGTAGCCATAAAATTAATCAGCACTGTGGAAGGAAGGAAGGATGGATGGATAGATAGATAGATAGACAGATAGATAGATAGATAGATAGATAGATAGATAGACAGACAGACAGATAGGTAGAGAGACAGAGAGATAGAGAGATAGATAGAGATAGTGTGTAAGGATTAGATAGGCTTTATCTATTGCAACATAATTTTTAGATGTGGTCTTGAAAATTTTTCTTGCAGTGACCTTCACCTATATTCTCTTGGCTTTTGTCCCTGATTTCTCTACCTTTAGATGTGCTACTGCAGGAAACCTTCCTCTGCAGCTCAGCTCCTGGCAGTGTCTTATCAGGAGTGCAGAAGCTCCAGAAAGAAATCAGTGTCCTTAGGGGAGCAGGTTTGAATAGGATACATTTATTTAG
Organism: Gorilla gorilla gorilla; assembly: GCF_029281585.2. Lineage (NCBI taxonomy): Eukaryota > Metazoa > Chordata > Mammalia > Primates > Hominidae > Gorilla > Gorilla gorilla. The sequence goes on from NC_073242.2 coordinate 93,385,731, forward strand.
GACAACTTTTGAATGATTGTGAATATCCTCCACAGGCAGGATTCACAAACCAGCAAGGTCATGGGCATGTATTTCTGAGGTCTGCCTGTAACTGAAAGGCTTTATGTTAAGTATAAAAAAAGGAGGTGGGGAGGGTAATAATAAGTGTCAGTTAAAAGAGGTTATTTTGTTTGTTTGTTTGTTCATTTGTTTTAACAAAGTGAGATGAATCTCCCTAAACCAAGTCAAAGAGGCTTTAAATTTGAACTTTCAAAAAAACAGAAGAGACTAAGAGGCTCAGGACATCTGTGATAGTCACAATGGACAGCTGTCTGGCTTTTAAAATAATCAAGACTGTGGATGGCAAATAAATCCAGATTCACAACTTAATTATTGCATAAACAGTGATTTCCCTTAACCTTTTAAGCTTTAGTTACCTTGAGTATAAAATGAGCCTGGTAATATTCAGTGAAATTTTTCTGAGGATAAAATAATATCAGTGCATGAAGTGCTATTACGTAGTGACTAGCACATAGTAATGCTATCTTTCGCTTAAATAAATTGAGGATGATAATAATACCATAAATAACTGAAGATATATTGATTTGTTTCAATGCAAACTCATCAAATAAGTGACTACATTCAGAGGTCTATAGAGACCATTCTTTTTTCTCTAGAATACTGGGTGGAATGGTGAATTAATTCATGAATTAATTCCAACCGAAATTATAAAGAGGTTGTAAATAAATACATCCATAATAGGTTAAATAGCCAGTAACACTCAGTGTTTTTATCCCTATTTCTTAACTTTGACATACATTACATACCACAGAATAAAAAATACTGGAACACATAAGTGATTATTGTTCTTAGTTCTTAGAAATCTATGATCTAAGTGAGAAGAAAAATATATTCTGACAATGAACTCATTTGAGCATTATTCTAAAAAAGTTTTCTCTTGAATTCTTACTCATAACCTTCACAATGTGCATTGTATGTGAATTATGTTTAATATTTATTTGAACATCAAATCCATTCAAAAGACATTTGTAATGGAAAAACAATATGTATCCCATAAAAGCATGAGGGGATACAGTCTCATAAAAAAACCATTTTCCACATAATATATCCGTAGGTAAGACGTAGAGCTTATACATTTCTTCCTTGATGCATATTATTACGTGCTCTTCTCAAAGGAAACAGATTTGAAAGGAAACAGATTTGAGATTAAAGTCCACAGAAGAATATATATAAAATAGATGATTTTTTGTAACCATTAAATTTGAATAAGGGATATTTAGTAAGAGAGGAAAAAGTTAACATAAGTACATAGTTTCATGTAATTTCAGAGAAGTCTTTTAAGAAGTTTTTTTATTTACATTTTTAGTATTTGCTTAGTGTCATAAAATTAATAAATATCAGAGCAGGTATTTCTACACTATTTTCAATGTTTATGTACTTCTAATCTTGAGGAGGTTTTATGTCTCTGAATATATATAATCCCATAAAATATTTTAAAATAAAATTAAATATATGCAATTATAAAATTTTGGAAATTCAAAAAGGGATGGTTTAAAGTATCAGTAACATTCACTAGAAACTGCTAAAATCTATATTTGTTCTGTGATAACATCATAGTTTTGTTCTTAAGAAACTTGTATAATAATAGAGTGAAATTTTTTATTTTAATAAGTAAGATTTTTGGAGACTAATATAGTTTGGGATCATAACTCTTCACTTATTTTTATTCCTGACATAAGTTTAAATAACACAAATGTTTTGTTATTTCTAAATGAATAGTTAGGAAACCAAAACATCACTGAACAAATGCAGCTTTATGTTATGTCTATCAGCTGACATAGCTTCTAAAACTTGAATAACAAAATTATTCCTCACTGAAAGAAGAAAAAAAACAACCTTAAAGCCCATTAGTTGATTTAGTTATTAAATATATGTGAACATAATTTCAGGTATAAAAGTTTAATAGCCAATATAAAACTTTAAAAGTGAAACAGGATCATAGATAAAACAAAATTATGCATCATACTGAATAGGCAATAGTTGAAAGCTTTTCCCCTAAGAATATGAAGGAGAAAAGGATGCCCGCTTTTACTATTTCTATTCTATATGTTATTGGAGGTCCTGGCCAGAGTAATCAAGTAAGAAAAAGAAATATAAGGCATCCAAATTGGAAAAGAGAAAGTCAAATTATCTCTGTTTGTGAATAATATGATTTTATATCTAGGAGAACCTAAAGATTCTACCAAAATATTTTAGATTTAATCAAGGAATTTAGTAAGGTTTTAGAATATAAAATCAAAGTACCAGAATCACTAGTGTTTTTATACATCAGTAATGATCCAGCTAAGAAGCAACTCAAGAAGGCAATCCCATTTACGATAACAACAAAAAAATCTAGGAATATATTTAATCAAGAAGGTTAACAGTCCCTACAAGAATAGCTACAAAACCTGAATGAAAAAAATTATAGGTGATACAAACAAATGAAAAGACATCCCATGCTTATGGATTAGAAGAATTAATATCGTTAAAGTGACCATATTGCCCAAAGCAATCTACAGATTCAGTGCAAATAAATCTTTCAAAATACTAACGTCATTTTTTAGAGAATTAGAAAAAAAAATCCTAAAATTCGTATAGAACCACAAAACAGCCCAAATAGCAAAAAAAGTCTTTAGCAAAAAGAAAAAAAGCTGAAGATATCACATTTTCTGACATATTCTACTAAAAGGCTGTTGTAATTAAAACATATTGGTACTGGTATAAAAATAGGCACATACATTAATGGACCACAATAGATAACACAGAAAAAAACCCCATATATCTATAGCCAACTGATCTTTCATGAAATAAACAAGAGCATACACTTGGGAAAGGACAACCTTTCAATAAATGGTGTCAGGAAAATTGGGCCACCAGACGCAGAAAAATTAATTTGGACCCCTATCTCTCACCTTAAACAAAAATCAATGCAAGATGGATTAAAAACTTAAATATAAGACCTGAAACTACAAAAATCCTAGGATAAAACCTGGGAACAACTCTTCTGGACACAGGTTTGTGCAAAGAATGCATGACAAGGACATCAAAAGCACAGGCAAGACAAACAAAAATAGACACGTGAGACTCAATTAAACTAAAAAGCTTTCTTGCACATCAAAAAATAATCAACAGATTGAACAGACAACCTGCAGAAGAGAAGAATATATTTACAACTATGCAACTGATAGAGGATTAATATCCAGAATTTACAAGGAAGTCAAACAACTCAACAACAACAAAATAATCCCATTAAAAAGTGGACAAAAGGGCATGAATAGACATTTCACAAAATAAGTCATAAAATGACCAATAAGAATATAAAAATGTTCAACATCACTAATCATCAGAAAAATTAAAATCAAAACCACAATAAATATCATCTTACACCAGTCAGAATGGTTATAATTAAAAAGACAAAAATAACAGATGTTTGTGGGCATAGAAAGAAAAGGGAACTCTTACACACTGTTGATGGAAATGTAAATTAGTACAACCTCTGTGAAACAGTATGGGCATTTCTTAATGAACTAACATAGAACTATCATTTGTTCCAGCAATCCCACTGCTGGGTATCTACCCAAAAGAAACTCATTGTATCTAAAAGATGCCTGCATTTGTATGTTTATTATGACACTCTTTGCAATACTAAAGATATGGAATCAACCAAAGTGTATTTCCCCATCTCTCCTATTCTATTACAACCACAAACCACTCCAAGTACTCTATTTGCAAGATGTTCAAATAGTGTGCCCTGACTTGCATGGGACTCTCTTTTCTATCGGTTACGTATCCTTCCTTTTTTCTTTCTTTTTTAAAAATTATAGTAAGAACCTTTAACATGAGATGTACCCTCTTAATGAATTTTTAAATGTACTATACAGTATTGTTAATTGTAGCCTCAGTATTGTACAGCACATCACTAGAACTTATTCATCTTGCATAATTAAAACTTTCTATCCAGTGAATAGCAACTACCAATACCACTTTCCAAACAGACTCTAGCAACCTTTATTCTGTTCGCTGCTTCTATGAATTTGACTACTCTAGGTATCCTATATAAGTGGGATTATGGTATTTGTCTTTCTGCATCTGTCTTACTTCACTGAGAATAACATCCTTAAGGTTCATCCATATTGTCACACGCAGCAGAACTTTCTTCTTTTTAAAGGCTGAATAATATTCCATTGTATGTCTATACCACATCTTGTTTACCTATTCATCTGTCACTAAACATTTAGTCTATTTCCATATTTTGACTACTGTGTTTAAAGCTTCAATGAACACGGGAGTTTAAAGAAGACATAATAATGGCCAATAGGTATATGGAAAGGTGCTCAGCATTATAATCATTAAGGAAATACAAATTAAAACACAATGAGATATCACCTATCATGTTAGAAAAGGGAACTCTTATACACTGTTGATGGAAATGTAAATTAGTACAACTTCTGTGAAAAGAGTATGGACATTTCTTAATGAACTAAACATAGACCTACCATTGGATCCAGGAATCCTACTGCTGGGTATCTATCCAAAGGAAAAGAAATCATTATATCTAAAAAATACCTGCACCTGTATGTTTATTACAACACTATTAGCAATACTAAAGATATGGAATCAACCAGAGTTCATAAATGAATAATTAGATTAAAAAATGTGGCATATATACACAATGGAATACTATTTAGCTATAATGAATAATGAAATTATGTTGTTTGCAGCAACACAGATAGAACTGGAGACCATTATTTTAAGTGAAACAAGTCAGACACAGAATGACACATACTGCATGTTCTTACTTCTAAGTGGGAGGTAAATTATGTATACACATGGATGTAGAGAGTGGAATAATAGAAATGGATAGAAATGATACAAATGGATAGACATGATAGAGTAGAATGGTGAGAGGGTTGGAGGGGAGTGGATGATGAAAGATCACTTAAGTTGTACAATTTATATTATTTGGGTGATGGATACCCTAAAAGCCCTGACTTTAGCCACTACATAATCTGTGCATTTAAAAAAATTATACTTGTACCCCATAAATTTATGCAAATTTATACATAAAACCCCATCAATTTATACAAATTAAATATTTATCTAATAGATCATTAATCTCATGTGAAAGATGAGGTTATGTATAGTAGTTTAACTCCTGTTTTCGACTGAGTGCATGATACAGGCATTTTTCTTTGAATTCTGCATGACTATGCTATGTGAACCTTGTGATGACTCAGGTTGTAAGCCACTTTTCTATGTTTAAATTGCAGTGAAATCTTCCTTATTACAAAATACAGAGATCTCAGTTTGCCTTCACTGAATGCAAATGCAAAACTTAGGTTTCATTTTCCAATTAACTTGAAAGAAGTAAATAAATAACAAATAATTACTATCTGGTACCCATACAGATAGAGCATTACAAATTAATAACAAAATAAAACATACATAGTAACACATTTTTCATAAATTCTGCTTAATAGATCATTTAAGGATTCCTGTAGGCCAATAATTTCTAGAAAATCTCACCATTGAATAACCATTTAACTTTATGTAATTTAGCATTTTCCAAACTTCTGTTTTTAAACCACAGTGTCCTTAGTAACATATCTAGCAACACAGTCGACAATTGCTATATTAGGCTTTCAATTAATTTTAAAAAGCACTTTTATATAATTGTTTCTATTTAAAATGTATTATTTCAAGCATCTTGTTCAGCTAATTATAGTGAATACCAACGATGAAAAAAATATTAAGTGCATGAAATTAAGTAAATACAGCCCGTGGGAAGCAATGAGAACTTATATTTTTCTCTTTTTCTTCCTGTTTTTATGAAAAAATAGCCCGCTGAATTTAAATTAGTGAGTAAACAGGGTATTTTTATCTTCATACTTTATCATTGTAAAATATTAATTTTGCCTGTTGTAAAATATTAATTTTTCCTGAACCTAGAATATTTAAAAGTGTTTTTTTTGGTCAAATTTGATAGTCTAAATAAGGAAGTTTTGAAGAATTTAAGTGTATTGGCAGTTGTGATGGGGGCAGGGAATTATATTCCAACAATAAAGTTCTATTTTAATAAATGTTACTTTAGTGCTATTGATGAAAAATAATTAAGATATGAGGGAAAAATCAAAAATACAAAGTATATATAGTGGAGTATGTCATTTAACAACAGATATACCACAAAGAAGAGAAGATGTCTGTGACAAGTGATTAGAAATTATTATGTGAAGTATGACATACATATTCATACTACAAGAAATAAAGCAGATGCTCAAGAAAGTAAGAAAAAGTCCTGGTGAAAACTCCAAACTATATGACTATATGCCCATGTCTGCTTCTTTGAATATCATATCAAGTTATTAGACCTCTCTAGATCTTTTTCTGCTTATGTCCCTCAGACACCAAGGACTTCATCTTGCATACAGAACTTTTTTCTAACTTCTCTTACACTGTGTCAGTTCCATATATTTCTTGAGACCCTTTTCAATCTGGGTGCATTATTAAGTGGGGAACTGGAAGAGAAAATGCTGTCAATTGTACCACTCTCATTTCCGCTTTTATTTTCAAAGTGACATAATTTCTTTTAGAGTCTAATCCCTAAAAATTGATACCTGACTACAAATAGTCTTCCATGTCACTCGTCTTCACTATCTTAGCTTGTTAATGTATTTATGTATGTATTTAAAATATATTTATGGGTACTTTTCTCCACTGCAGGCCAACTGCTACCTCAGAGGTTGAAAAGAGAGTGCAAAACAGCAGAAATCACTGATCATGAAATCGTGCATCTAACGTGATCAAAGTTAAGACTGAAATAATGGATGCATATAGAAGTAATAAGAGTGTAGGTGAAATTGTGTCTGGAATTTATTCCTTCTGGTGGGTTCTTGGTCTCGCTGACTTCAAGAATGAAGCCGCGGACCTTCGCGGTGAGTGTTACAGCTCTTAAAGATGGTGTGTCTGGAGTTTGTTCCTTCAGATGTTCAGATGTATCCAGAGTTTCTTCCTTCTGGTGGGTTCATGGTCTCGCTGACTTCAGGAGTGAAGCTGCAGATCTTCACAGTCAGTGTTACAGCTCTTAAAGGTGGTGCATCTGACGTTGTTTCTTCCTTCTGGTGGGTAAGTGGTCTCGCTGACTTCAGGAATGAAGCCGCAGACCTTTGGAGTGAGTGTTACAGCTCATAAAGGCAGTGCGGACCGAAAGAGTGAGCAGCAGCAAGATTTATTGCGAAGAGCAAAAGAACAACGCTTCCACAGCATGGAAGGGAAGGAGCTGCTTGCAGCTGCTGGCTCTGGTGGCCACGTTTTCTTCCCTTATTTGGCCCCGCCCACATCCTGCTGATTGGTCCATTTTACAGAATGCTGATTGGTCCATTTTGCAGAGGGCTGACTGGTGCATTTTTACAGAGTGCTGATTGGTAAGTTTACAAACCTTTAGCTAGACACAGAGCACTGATTGGTGCGTTTTTACAGAGCGCTGCTTGGTGCGTTTACAAACCTTTAGCTAGACACAGAGCACTGATTGGCGAGTTTACAATCCTTTATCTAGACAAAAAAGTTCTCTAAGTCCCCACCTGAATCAGAAGCCCAGCCAGCTTCACCTCTCAAAATGAGGACAGAAATTTCTTCCTGGAAATGATAATAATATAAGTTATACAGCATTAGTAGGAACTACATTGGCAGAATTTTCATGAAAGAGGCTGGGGTCTATCCTATAGGTTTGTTTTACTGGGGGAGTGGGCAGATGTTTATATATATTCATCAAATTGATATAACCTTTATAAAAGCAGAGAAAATTTATGTGGCCCAATTCTAGCCCTGTCTAATGAAATTACATTAACATAATACAGTAATAGAAAGTTTTTAAATTGACATTATTATATCAAAGTGCATCAAAGTGTGTTTGTTTTACATATCACAATGTTTATTAAAACTGTATTTCCCCATCTCTCCTATTCTATTACAACCACAAACAACTCCAAGTACTCTATTTGCAAGATGTACAAATAGTGTGCCCTGACTTGCATGGGACTCTCCTTTCTATTGGTTATATACCATTCCTTTTTCTTTCTTTTTTTTTTAATTGTAGTAAGGACCTTTAACATGAGATGTACTATGGATGCCGCCACTATGGAAAACAGGATGGAAATTCTTTAAAAATTAAAAATATAATTGCCATATGATCCAGCAATCCCAATTCTGGTATGTGCCCAAAATAATTGAAATCAGGATTTCAAAGAGATAAGTCTCCTTTTTCTGAGCAGCTTTTCATTGGATTTGTATCTTTTCTCTTTAGAGATTCTTAATGACATAAGGAACAAAGAATTATTATTTTCTAGTTCTCTCTTTCTAATTTCCCCTCTTCATAAAATTTTCTGTTCTGGAAAGGATAAAAAGCAGGAAATTCGGTGTGCAGAAAAATAAAGAAATTGGGCTATTTCAGGTAAACATCAGGTTTCACTTTTCTCAAAATTTATTTCACATAGTATACATTCTCTTTCCCAGAAGAGAAATTAGTCAGCTGGAACCTATACAACAAGTCAGATAACTTAGGTGAGAGGATCCATTCACCGGCTATTAAACAAGAGCAAATATTTTACCAACAACTTAAGTGCACTTCACTTTACTTGTGTTTTCTGGTTCCATGTGCCTTACTTTGAAACTTTTATATCAACTTTTGCTCTTAAATCTTTTTTCACGTAATGTAGGTTTTCTGTATGACACCTGTAAACTCAAAAAGTAAATTAATTCAGAAATCAATGCAGGATTTGTCATTGTTAAAACTGGCAGAAGGAGAGGGGTTTTCTGTTTGTTTGTTTTTTGTTGTTGTTTTCTTTTGTTTTGTTCCTTTTTAAAATATCTGAAGTCTCAACAGACTTATTCCAACTGTCAGGCTTTCTTTAAACCAATTGGCCCTCATGTAAATAGTTACTCACCTTTGAAATTTTAACACTCAACAGAAATATAAACCTCAAAAGCTACAAAAAGAAATGTTGTCCTAAGTTAAGGACAATTGTTTCCCAATATAAACATAAAATAATGATTAGATGTGGAGTACTTCCTCACTCCGCATGTAGATGAAGTTAGAATTAAGATTGAAAACCCTGAATATGCAAAGTCCTTAGGAGCACCAGGTTTACATGTTTTCACTCTCTGCTTCTTAGGTTCCTTGGGATTCTATAACAAAGCTCTAGAATTCACTTAGTGATTCCAAATTCCTAAAAGATACTAATCTTTGGAATTTGATAACGAGAGATCAGAATTCCCAGGAATATTCACGAATTTCTGAAATCATACATTCTGTATTGTCATAGCATTTAAAAATATATCTTAAAATAATATAATGAGCAGTTAAAAAAAGTGAATCTTCTTGTGACAGGATTGTATTAAATATCTCAGGGGAGATTTTGTCAAAAAATATATAGAATATATACATGGTTTTTATTATCAAGAAATATGATAAGATTATTTAAATAGTATGTAAAATGAATGCTGCCTAATATAAATATTTAATAATAAAAAACATGAAAGAAGGTAAACTTATCACTCAATGAATGCAAAATAAAGTAAATTAAACTTAAAATACAATAGCAGAGATAATTAATATTTAAAAGTTATTATCTTTAAAACTGAAAGTTCAAAATGCACAAAGACCATGTCATAGCCTTAATTTATTTTCTACAACAAAATTTCCAGACAGAAAAATTCCTTTCATTTTGCATTGATGCTGGTTGAATTACTATAAATTCACCCAAAATCATGTTCATGTTTGAGGATATATGTTATTTCAATAAACATTTACTTTTTTAATGAAAAATATTTTTGTCTACTTGTCTTAATTTTAATTTTTCCATAAAAATATGAACTGCTTTTTCTACTTCAGATTTTAGATCAGTTTCTAATTTTATGTTAGATTATTTCACAGCACATTCATATATTCTTTTTGCATTTATTCTCTAAAAGATTAACATTACATAGTGAGTATTCAAACACAGAGAAATCCCAGTGAACATTATTGAGTTGTATTTGAATAAGATAACATGCAGGACTCCTAGAAAGGATAACAGTACTATCCATAAATTTGTGTTTACATTATCACTTTAAAAATTTATTTTGCCTCTAAAAGTTGTTACTTTTTGGAACACCACTCAAAGATTTGTTCAAAGCGTACTATGAATCTAAAGTAATTAATATTTAACTGATTTGCATGCATAACTCATCTTTGGCAGCCATACATAGTACCATAAACATTCACTTATAACATGGCAACAGCTGCGAGGAAGATTAAATTACCAGATTGTTATTGCTTATTTCCTATGTACTCCTATCCTGGTTCCCAGAAATGTCCACTTCATTCCTTAATTCCACATATTGATGTTTCAGCTCTTGCTTTCTACTTGTTACCAAATGAATCATTTAATCCAGTGACATTTCCATATTGACTGTGAAGCTATTATTTTCAAAGTGTAATTATAATATATATATTTTTAATTTTCCTAAATAAACTTTTCCTCAGAAATCAGTGGCACAATAATACAAAAATACAGTATTCATGTCATCAGAGCCCCAGAAAAAGAGAGGAAAGAGTTTGATGTTTAAAAAAAAATGAAGAGAAATAAACACACAGATTCAAGGAGCTCAGTGAAATCTAAGTAAGTCCTCCAAAAATACATGCCTTGAAATATATTCAAACTGCTGAAAACTGAAGACAATGAAATAAACTTTTTATATAGCCACAGGAAAATAAACTATAAGGAAGAACAGTCCCAATGAATAAAGATTTCTTATCGCAAACCTAGGAGGCTTAAAAAAGTGACTACTCTTTTATAGTGGTTAAAGAAAAACAAGAAACAAAAAAACAGAAAAAACATGTCAACCCAGAATGCTATGTCCAGTAAAATTATATTTCAGAAGTGAAGCTGAATAAAGGCATTTTCAGTTTAAGAAAAATTGACAGAATCTGTTACTATCAGTCTTGCTCTCAAATTATCAGCAATGGATGTACTCTCTATAGAAAGAAATAATATCAGAAGGAAACTTAGAATGTTAGGAATAAAGAAAGAGCAACAAAATGATAAATATCTTGGGTAAATATAATAAACCATTCTTCTCCTTTGAGTTCTTTAAAATGTCTGACAGTTGAAACCAAAAATGGGCCAGGCCCAGTGCCTCATGTCTGTAATCCCAGAACTTTGGGAAGCTGAGGTGGATGGATGACTTGAGCCTAAAAGTTTGAGAACAGCCTGGGCAACATAGTGAGAGCTCATCTTTATCTTTTAAAAATAAAAATTTAAAAAAAGAAAGCAAAAATGACAATATTATTTGATAAGGTTTTCTCTCTATATATATAGCTATGATATATAAAAATTATAACAAAGAGGAAAGTAAAGTCATCTGTACGGTGGTGAGGTTTTGATATCTCAATTGAAGTTATAACATGTTGATACTAACTATACTGTAAAAATATTAAGAATCTATATTGTAATCATTAGAATAGTTTTGAAAAACATTAAAAAGTTATAATCAATAGAAAAATTAATTGGCAATACTAAAAATATTAAAATATTCCATAAATACAGGAAAGTAGAAAGAAAAAAAGAGATAACACAGAAAACCAGTAATAAAATTATAGATTTGATCCAAACATATCAAAAATGTAAAGTATCTAAATATAACACAAGAAAGAGATTGTGAGGAGCAATTTTATTTTATTTTTATTTTAAATTTTTAACTTTTTTATTGTTTTGAAACATAGTCTCACTCTGTCACTCAGGCTGGAGTGTAGTAATACAATCATTGCCTATTGCATCCTTGAACTCTTGGGCTCAAGTGACCCTCCCACCTCGGCCTCGCCAGTAAGTGGGACTACAGGCATGTACCACCACACCTGGCTAATCTTTTTTAAAAAATTTTTTTTGTAGAGACACAATCTCCCTGTGTTTCCCTGGTTGTTCGCAAACTCCTGGCTTCAAGCAATCCTCCCACCTTGACATCCCAAAGTGTTAGGATCACAGGCATAATAAGTCACTGTGCCTAGCCCAAGAATGGATGCTAAAATAAAGATATGACCCAACCATATGCTATGTATGAGAAATTCACTTCAGGTCAGAAACAGTGGCTCATGTCTGTAATCCTGGCACTTTGGGAGGCCGAGAAGAGGGATCACTTGAGTCCAGGAGTTCAAGACCCGCCTGGGCAACATGGTGAAATCCCATCTCTACAAAAAAATTAACCAAGCATGGTGGCATGGTAGTACGTGCCTGTAATCTCAGCTACTCAGGAAGCTAAGGTGGGAGGATCACCTGAGCCAAGGAGTTTGAGGCTGCACCACTGCAGTCTAGCCTGGGTGACAGAACAAGACTCTGTCTCAAAAGAAAAAAAAAAAAGAAAAGAAAAAATAAATTCACTTCAAATATAATGCTATAAGTCAAATAAAAGTAAAAAACTAACAGAAAAAAAAATAAAGACATACTATGCAATGCTAATCCCGAGAAAGACGGAGTAGTTACCTTAATCTCAGAAGAGAAGACTTCTAGTCAAAGAAAAGTACTAAAAATAAAAAGAGGCATGGCAAATAATAAAAGAATCGATTCTCTAAGAATAAAAAATTATTGCCGTGCGCGGTAGCTCAGCCTGTAATCCCAGCACTTTGGGAGGCCGAGGAGGGCAGATCACAAGGTCAGATCAAGACCATCCTGGCTAACACGGTGAAACCCCGTCTCTACTACAAAATACAAAAAATTAGCCGGGCCTGTTGGTGGGCGCCTGCAGTTCCAGCTACTCAGGAGGCTGAGGCAAGAGAATGGCGTGAACCCGGGAGGCGGAGCTTGCAGTGAGCCGAGATCGCGCCACTGCACTCCAGCATGGGCGACAGAGTGAGACTCCGTCTCAAAAAAAAAAAAAAAGAAAGAATAAAAAATTATTATACCTCTCTATAGAGCTTTAGGATATACAAGCATAATCTGACCGAAATGAAAAAAGAAATAGATTAATCCACAATAATTAGAGATGTAAATTCTTTCACTTAGTAAAAAGAAAAATTAATATTAACAAAATCAATATTAGCATAAGAAAACTGAGCAATACCACTGATCAACTGACTCTAATTGATATTTATACAGCATTTGACTGAACAACAAAACAATATGCATACAAGTATACATGGAACATGCACCAAGAAAGATAATATCTCGGGTAATAAAACTAATCTTAATATTTTTTAAATAATAGAAATTATGTTATGTTATTGGATTACAATAAAATTTAATAAGAAAGCAGTAACAATCATTTACCTTATTAAAGCCTTATATTGACACCTTTTTTTTTTTAACAGAGTCTTGCTCTGTCGCCCAGGCAGTGGTGCAATCTCAGCTCACTGCAACCTCCAACTCCTGCGTTGAAGTGTTTCTCCTGCCTCAGCCTCCCAAGTAGCTGGGATTACAGGTGTCTGCCACCACGCCTGGCTTTTTTTTGTATTTTTATTAGAGACGAGGTTTCACCATGTTGGCCAGGCTGGTCTTGAACTCCTGACCTCAGGGAGTCCACCCACTTTAGCCTCCCAGGGTGGTGGGATTACAGGCATGAGCCACCGCGCCTGGCCGACAGTTGCTTTCAAAATCCCATTCACGTAAAGCAGATTTCCATGCAGTACATAAAATCTCAAAAATCTCCTACAAAATATTACTGAATAAGTAATATTTGATAACAAAAATAATATTGATAAAACAATTCCATATATATAATTATGTATATATAGAATTCTATATATAGGATTAAATATATATATTTAAATAAACCTATAACCAACTGTGGTTTTTCACAAGAATGAAAGTCTTGTTTAATATGTGAAAAAAAACTTATCTCACTATCTAAACAGTCTAATGAAGAAAATCCACATGATCATACAAATTCATGCAGAAAAAGTAATTGACAAAATTCAACATCTATCTGAATGAAAATTCACAGAAAACTATAAATAGAACTTCCTCAACTTGATAAAAGCCTATTTTGAGAGCTACAAGCTAAAATGGGATTCTAGTGCCAGAGAGATTAGCAACCCTGTCTTAACGAAAAATGAATAGAAGCTGAGCATGTGTGTTTACTGTGTCCTTTATGAAATACTTCTTTAACCTGACTGATGGCCTAATGCCTAGTTGTCCTGCTAATGACCAGGGGTCCCTCACCCAGAAAACTTGATTATGTTGGCAGATGCCCGTGAGGCTCTTGTCTGACATGTGTCCTGATATGTGTCCAGTTATATGCCTAACATATTGTCTGATATGTGTCCAGTTATGCCTGCCTAACAGTTGCTTTAGCACTGGGGCCCCGCCTTGTGTTCTCCCTGACATGCCAGGGTAAACCTAGCTTGGGGATGGCCTCTAGTTCTTCAGATGGAAAGTGAAAATTCAATACACTACCACAATAGAAAAAACATTCAAATATTTTTCCCTACAGATTCTGAGCCGGCAGGGCACAATGTGCTGGGAGGGCAAACTGCAGGGTTACTAGGTTACATGAGGCAGGAATGAAGTGTCAGGAAGAGGGAGAGAGAGTGAGAGAGAGAGCATTGCAAATAGCAAAATACATACATAGGGAATAGGATGTGGGTCACTTTAAATTTGAAGGCAAATGTCACCTGCTTGGAGGAAGCAGCAGAAAAGCGATGAGCTCGGTCTGCTAGGTGGGAAAGATGTCTCTAAGTTCTTATCTCTGGCCATAGATTTGGTATTCTATTTCTAATATCTAGGCAGTAGATATTAGAAATTTAGACATTTCTAAATTTGCTGTGGCATTCTTATTACAAGGGCACCTACAAGAAAAACTATAGCTAACCTTATACTTAATTATGAAAGACAAAATTATTTCCCCCTAAGTTCAAGAACAAGGTAAGGATGTCTAGTCCCATTAAATATGTCATTCCTATTAAACAGGAAGCTCTAGCTAGTGCAATAAGACGAGATATACTTTTAGGCCGGGCGCATTGGCTCACGCCTGTAATCCCAGCTCTTTGGGAGGCCGAGGTGGGCAGATCATGAGGTCAGGAGATTGAGACCATCCTGGCTAACACGGTGAAACCCGTCTCTACTAAAAATATAAAACATTAGCCAGGCGTGGTGGCGGGCACCTGTAGTCCCAGCTACTTGGGAGGCTGAGGCGGGAGAATGGCATGAACCTGGGAGACGGAGATTGCAGTGAGCCGAGATTGTGCCACTGCCCTCCAAGCTGGGCGACAGAGCGAGACTCCGTCTCAAAAAAAAAAAAAAGAAAAAGACGAGATATACTTTTAAAAAGGCACACAGATTTGGAATGAAGAACTAAAACTGCCACTGTTTGCAGGTGACATGATTGCCTAAGTAGAAAATCCTAAGGAACATAGAAACAAAATAAAACAATAAAATAATAAAATCTTTCAGGATTATTAAGTGACTTTAGCAAAGTGGAAGATGCATGACTAAAACACAAAAATCTACATTTCAATGTACTACCAATGCAATTTATCAATATAGATGTAAGTTTAAAAATGTAAATATTTAAAATACTTCTAAAAAAGATTTAAGTTAGCTCCAAAATAAAATACTCATTAATAAATTTATAAAACAGATTTAGAAACTATATTCTGAAAAGTTCAAGACACATGAAACAAATCAAAGAAGACCTTAATAAATAAAGATGCATACCATTTTCATGGATTGGAGACTCAAATTGGTAAAAATGTCATCCCTCCCATTTTTTTTTGCAAATTTAATTTAATTTCAATAGAATCCCAGCAAGATATTTTTATTGACTTAGAGAAGCTCATTCTAAAATTTATTTCAGAAAGCAATGGAACTAGAAGAAGCAAAACAACTTTGAAAAGAAAAATAATAAAGTTAAAGGAATCCTCTTACCCAACTTAAAAATTTTTTTAAATTTAACATTTTTTAAAAGATACTGTTAAAAAATTAAATGATTAGCTATGGAATGAGAAAATACATATTCAAATCACATGTCTGACTTAAAGACTTGTATCCAGAATATATAACAAAGTCTCAAAACTAAATAGGAAGAAAACAAATGGGTCATTAGTAAATGGCCAAAAAACTTGAATAGATAATTCACCAAAAAGGGTTATGGTTGTCAAAAAAGCATATTTAAAAGATGTTCAATTTGTTAGTCATTAGAAATATGCAAGTTAAAAACATGCCATACCACTGCACATCTATTAGAAAAGCCATGAAAAATACTGTATCAATTGCACACAAGGATGTGGAGTAAGTTGAACTCTTGTATGTTATATATGTAGAGAACTGCTGAACATTCGTAAGCAATAGCAGATTCCCCAACTATTGTCTAAATAGCTTTAAAACAAAACAGAACTTAAAAACATTGTTAATGTAGAGAATCTTAAAATATTATCAGATTCTTTCAAATATTTACATGTCATTTCATTTAATTCCTCTATTTTATCTCTAACAAAATTGATGTGGTCTTCTGAATTTGTTTGCCTGTATGTGTTTGTTTCACTTGTTATCTTGTCTTTGAGAAATGGAAATACAGAAACATCAATAATACATTAAAAGAGATTAAAGAAAAATAAAATATTTTATATTTCTATTTATTTATTCCATAAACACCCTATCCCCAGCAAGATGTTAGTCACTAGGAATTAAGACAACAAACAAATAAAAACCAGTCAGAATGCCTGCCTTCAAAGGGCTCTTTGTCTCATAAAAGACACCAAAACATAAGTCTATGATTAAAGTATACTGTGGTTTGGGTTACAGTAGAATTATCCACAAAATTTGGTAGATACACAGAAAAGGGACCCAAAATATAGCCTCGAGGTATTTTTGAGACTTGGAAGATAAGTAGGAGTGAGCTAACAGAACACCACAGGAAGGCTATATATGCCAAGCCCAGGAAACATGCTCAGATTTTTGTAAGTGTGGCACATTCAAGAAAGTGCAATTAATTTCATATGGTGAATGTATGGAGAAGTGGGAAGAGAGAGGAACCTGAATAAGACAGCTGGAGCCAGTAGATAATGGAACTTGTGCTTCATGTCAGGGAGAGCAAATCTAATGCTTTGTTTCTGCCTTTTATTAGCTCTAAAACCTAATCAACATCTTTGGAAATTCAGTGTGCAAAACTAGATTAAAACTATAGCTTTCTAGTTATGGGTGTGAGGAGAACTGGCAAAACGGTAAAACCAACATTTCTAGTTGGTATCCCCGGAGTATCCTCCCGAGCCAAAGTTTGGAAAATATTGCAGGAATAATTGGGTAGTAACAATGGGACTTCCAGAAGATAAATGGTAATATCAGATTTATAATTTGGAGAGGATAGTATACATAAACAAGGGCAGTATTCACAGAGAGGGAAATCTCTGAAAAAGACAAAATTAAAAACACCCTTTGGATTTCAGTGATCACCAATGTATGCCATTGTAACATGTAGTGGGCATGTGGTTGCCACAATATGAGACATTTTACATGGAGTGCCTAAAGGAAGTTTCCCAACTTTATGGCAATACAGAAGAGAGCTGACCTAAAATGTTAATAATTACACTCTGACTTAACATCACACTCTGAGAATAACACACCGTTTTTTACCACAGCACACTTCTGTGACTCCTGGTCACCAAAATGTATGGAGATTCATCCCCACCACTAATCAATCAATTCTGCAGCAGATTCTCCAGAGGACATAAGTTAGGTGTCCTCTAATTCAATTCAATTCTCACACTACCTGCCGAGAGATAGCATCAGATCCAATAAGTTGAGGGCTCAGGCCCACAAGATTGCCCTTCAATTCAGATGCCAGTCGCAACCACAGATGTTGTCTATGCTTCTGACTGACTGGCTATAAATCGAGGCTCCCACCACCCCCTCCTGGGGTTCAATTAATTTGCTAGTAAGCCTCACAGAACTCAGGGAAACAAGTACTTACTTCTGTTTACTGGTTTATTATAAAGAATACAGATGGACAATCATTGCACAGAGCTAGGTATGTGGGAAGGGGCGCAGAACTTCACTGTCCTATCACCCTCCAGAAACATCCATGTGTTCAACTATCCAGAAGCCCATCCAAACTCAGTCCTTTGGCTGATATTTCCTAGGCATGAATGATAACGTCATTGGCCATTGGTGATCAGTTCAACCTTCAGCCCCTTTCCCCTCCGCTCTGTTCAGGTGTGGGGCTGAAAGTCCCAACTCTCCAATCATGCCTTGTTTTTTTTGGTAACCAAGCCTCATCTTGAAGCTATCTAGGGATCCCCAGCCACCAGTCATCTCATTAGCATGCAAAAAACACTCGTCACCCTTGAAAGTCCAAGGATTTTAGGAGCTGTATGTTAGAAAACTGGGAAGAAGACCAAATATATCATTCACAATATTACATACACACGTTCTTTATCAGAACACATTGATCATAACAAATTGTTTAATGAATAATATACTGCAAATTTTTATTTAGAAGGAGAAAAATCAGCTATTTCAACAATTCCTAATCAGGGTTTCTCTGTGTTCTGCAGGAATATTCATGTATTGCAAGTTCCCCAGGGATATGTATGCACATTTGAATTTGATGAGCTCCAAGTCTAGACTGTCACCTGGTTGAGAGCTCAGTCTCTGTCTTATACATTCAAACATTGCATATGTCTCTTACAGTGTTAAATGGAGGAACAGATTTGGGTAATGTTTGCAGTTTCAACTTTTACAAATAATGGAAATGAGATCGAGAGAGGTTATGAGGCTTGTCTAAAGTCACATAGTCCTGCAAAGTTCTCCTGAGATTCAAACTAGGTTACGTTACCTGATACAATGACCAAGGAATCCACTAATGAAACTGTCTTTGCAAAATTATGATAATAAGAGAAATCTGATATGACTGACTCCATCTTGCTTCTAGCCTCACAGGTTGGCTGTCTTTGCTCATGCATGGGCATGGGGCAAGCTAATTTGGGAAAAAATTTAGTATATAGTTTAAATGATAATAGCACTTTCCAAAAACTAAACTGCCCTTGTAAAACTAAGAAAGGCCACCAAGTTAAGAAGATGAGAGGGGCCTGAATTTTACTAAGATGTAGGTGTAGTCAAATGATTACTAACAATACAAATAATTTATTCTAGAGGTCACAAGATTTACAACTTCCTCAATTACTCCTGCAGATAACATCACTATTCCTAATATTGGCCTTATGAGATGTCTTTTTAGATCTTTGCATTTATGAAAACCAGATGGCCCTGCTTGGACTCGCTGACTGGTCCTATGGCCCCCACCCAGGAACCAACACAGTGCAAGAAGACAGCTTCGACTCACTATGATTTCATCTCCAACCCAACCAATCAGCACTCCCCACTTGCTGGACTCCTACCCACCAAACTATCTGAAAAATTCCTAACTTCTGGGCCTTTGGGGAGATTGATTTGAGTAATAACTCTTGTCTTTTGCTTGGCGTGGCCCTCCCTTATGTCAATTACACTCTCTTTATTGCAATGCCATGGTCTCTGTGAATTGATCTGCTTTGCGCAGTGGACGGAAGGAACTCTTTAGGTGGTTACACTAATATTCGTATTTACACACCCCCCAACCCAGAGACCCTGTTCTGTATTCCCCTGTGGATATTTCAAGTCTTTCATGGGGACAATGTATACTTAGATGAAAAGATTACTTTTAAGAATTAATACATAGTGAATAATGTTGTTTGAGTTTATTTTTGTTGTTGTTTTTTGAAAAACACTCAAGGGTGGTAAGGTGTATGTGTGTATATGATAGGGGTAGGATATCAAGGCAAGGGAAATGACCTCCTCTCAAATTGTCATTTGCCAACAGTTTCAAGTTCTGTTCATATCTAATCTAATTGCTTACTGCAACTGAAGCCCAGAATGATAATTCCAGTTTTACATAATGCTTTCCCTTTGGTCTCTTGAGGAGGTGCAAAGGATTTTTGAGAGTGAGAATAACCAGATGTCCAAAAGAAGCAGGAGATATACCAAAGGGGTAAACCCAAAGGATTTGAAGAATCTAACCAAGAGATGACTCTTTTTAGTGAGTTGATTTTTTAATGTGCAAATGTTGATTAATAATTCCCTTTTATATCCTAATTGGGGTGTGAAGCTCCCTGGGGCTCTCATCAGCTCTTGGCCATTTGTTCTGCTGTAACTGAGAGCAAGTGCTGAGATTTTTTTCTGATTCAAGTCAGATTGACAGAGCATCTCCAAAAAATCCCCTGACCTGCTTAGAGTAAGGTGAATAAATAATTAAGATGTTGGGAGAGACAGAAAGACTCTTACCTTGCCTGATCCTTTCAAAAGGCAGTGGGTTTTCAGATTGTAAGGCTCTGTGAGAATGTTCTAATGTTCTTTTCTGATGACTTAGACCTAAGAGAGAATCAGTAGGAAGTAAAGCAATTATACTCATTGTGTAACTTAATGACACAATGTAATGTGTCTGCTAAATGGATGTGAATATATGTGGGTTATTAAAGCAAGGTTATGGATCTGAAGAAAGCAATAACCAAACTTTAAAACATTTATGACAATATTCAACAAGCTAATATTAAACAGACTTTTAAGGAGTTTCAAGCAACTTCATGTAATAAATGGAATTAATGAAAAAGAAATGGCAGCTCCAAGGAGTATCAATCCAATCAATCTTTTTCTCATTTTGTAATAATTTATTTGTATTTTTCTCCCAGACACTGTGAACATATGTGTTTATTTCTGCTTTGATGTATTGGAACTCATTACCAAGCGGCTTTTTTTCTAAATATCCTCTGAAATATTTATACAAATTATAGACTTAAAACAATACTGCTTGTAAATGAACTTCTATTTTATTATTATTTTTCCTGTACTTAAGTCCAAGTGAATTCTAATCTGAGCATCTAATTGTGCTTCTGTTAATGGAGATAGGAAGAAGATCTCAAGGTTTAGAGCTCCCCATATGTGCTGTAAATTTGACATTTGTTTCAAAATACTGTTTTTGACACATATGCAGCACATAAACAATTTGTAGGATAATGTGACCTCCTTACATATTGATAGCATTCACTATTGCTGATATTATGGAGTGTTGATACCACACACTTGCTCTATGACAAACTGAGATTTTTACTTTTAATGTAATCCACAAGTAAAGAAAGTACTATAAAATTGTGGATTCTTAAAGTTTGTTTTAATGGTGAAAAAGACGTACAACATAAAATTTACCATTTTATTCATTTTAAGTGTATAGTTTGAGGGCTTTAAGTATAATCGCATTGCTGTGTCACCATCTCCATCATCTACCTTCAGAACATTTTAGCTTTTAAAACTAAAACTCTGCACCCATCAAACATTCCACCTTCTCCCTATCTCCTGACAACCCCTATTCTAATTCCAGTCCTTATGATTTTGACTACTCTAGGTAACTCAGGTAAGTGGAATTGTAGAGTATTTGTCTTTTTGTGCCTGGCTTATTTCACTTAGCACAATGTCCTCAGGGTTTATCCATGTTGCATATGGCACAATCTCATTTCTTTTTAAGGCTGAATAATAGTCTACTGTCTGCATTTACCACATCTTGTTCATCCATTCATCTATTGATGATGAACATTTGTGTTGTTTTCACATTTTGACTAATGCAAATAATGCTGCTATGGACAAGGGTGTACAACGTATGTGTTGGAGTTCTTATTTTTTTAATTTGGTTATATACCCAGAAGTAGGATTCCTGCAACATTTTGTAATTCTATGTATAATTTTTGAGGAACGGCCATATCATTTTTTTGCAGTTACTGCCCCATTTTAGATTCCCACCAACAATGCAGAGGGCTCCAGTTTCTCCATATCCTTGCCAACACTTATTATGTTTTGTTTTGTTTTAAGTAAATCCATGCTAATGATGTGAACTGATACGTCACTGTGGTTTTGACTCGCATTTCCCTTATGATTAGTGGTGTTCAGCATCCATCTTTTCCTGTATCCATTGACTATTTGTCTATCTTTAGAGAAATGTTTATTCAAATTCCTTGACAATTTTAAAAAATAACCTTGGGGTTTTTGTTGTTATTGAGTAAAATTATGTTCTTAATTGGATTTTACCCCATTTTAGTGTTTGTAAATTCATGGCTTTGAATTTTATTCAAGTGTCTTTACAACAATAAATGAGGTTTCTCTACATAAATTTTCATGGGTTGCCTCTTTGCATCTTTCAGCATGGATTTACACAATTTACTAAATGCACCGGCCCATAACATAATTTAAGCTGAGCTGAACTGTTGTCTGCAGATTCATAGAAAAATGAAATAAGATCAAAAGAGCTAGTCCAGGTACCAGGTACCTTTTTTTTTTTTGAGATGGAGTCTTGCCCTGTCGCCCAGGCTAGAGTACAATGGCATGGTCTTGGCTCACTGCAACCTCTGCCTCCAGGGTTCAAATGATTCTCCTGTCCACCACCACGCCCAGCTAATTTTTTGTATTTTTGGTAGAGACGGTGTTTCACCATGTTGGCCAGGCTGGTCTCGAACTCCTAACCTTGTGACCCACCCTCCTCAGCCTCCGAAAGTGCTGGGATTACAAGGCATGAGCCACCACGCCTGGCCCAGGTACTTCTTATAATCCACAGTTTACTCCAAAGGAGCTAAAAGAAAGCTACTAATTATTAGTTGTGTCTTATAAAAATAAAGAGTTGATGTTGTCAGAGGCATTGGAAGCAGAGCAACTTCATCTTGAATAGGGGCTGGATAAAACAAGGCCGAGATCTACTGACCTACATTCCCAGACGGCTAGACATTCTAAGTCATAGGATGAGATAGGAGGTCAGCGCAAGATACAGGTCATAAAGACCTTGCTGATAAAACAGGTTGCAGTAAAGAATCCAGCTAAAACCCACCAAAACCAAGATGGTGACGAGAGTGACATCTGGTCATCCTCACTGCTACACTCCTACCAGCACCATGACAGTTTACAAATGCCATGGCAATGTCAGTAAGTTACCCTACATGATCTAAAAAGGGGAGGCATGAATAATCCACCCCTTGTTTAACATATCATCAAGAAATAACCATAAAAATGGGCAACCAGCAGCCCATGGGGCTGCTCTGTCCATAGAGTAGCCATTCTTTTATTCCTTTTCTTTCTTAATAAACTTGCTTTCACTCTATGGACCCACCCTGAATTCTTCCTTGCAGGAGATCCAAGAACTCTCTCTTGAGGTCTGGATCGGGACCCCTTTTTGGTAACAATGTGATATAAGATGCAGTTTACCTTAGAAATAATAGAGTTGAATTTGGTTTAAGATGATATATTAATAGTAAAACACAAGTTAACATGTAGCAGAAACGAGATGTATAGAGCCTATTGCTTCTTTGACATCTCCAATTAGATGTCCATCTGAAAAGCAGGACTAAAATCCTAAACTCACCCTTTCTCTCCAAATCCTGACGTTCATTTCAGTTCTCTCCTCCAGGCAATACTGCTCCTACCCACTCATGTACTGGAGGCCAAAGCTTGGCAGGCCCCATCTCATACTCCTCTGCACGCTCTCTCATCCCTCCCCATTCAATCCAGGTATAAATTCTACCCCATAAATAGCTCACAAATGTATCGATTTCTTTCCATTCCTTTTGATATTTCCATGTCCCAGGCCATCTTGACTGGAATACTGGGACAACTTCATGACTGGAGATTCTGATTTCATCTTTATCTCTTTCCAACCCATTTTCTGTATCATAAATCTTCCTGAAACACAAACTTGCTAATGTCTTTCTCTTATCTCATACATACTTATAAGGTTCTTGTTACCCTAAGGATAAAGTCAAAAGCTCTGATTTAGCTTGAAAGGCCCATTAGGACTGTGACATGCACATTTATCTCTGTATACTCTTTCTCTCTTCCTTCTTCTCTTTGCCCCACCCCGTAGCCTTAAGTAAATCCCCCAAATGCATATTCTCAACTTTAGAGCTTTGCTTATTTCATCATTTGTTTCTGGAACACACTTGACCTCTTCAAGCTTTGTAAGACTGACTTCTACTTCCGTTAGAGTAGGCAGATAGCCGGAAGCCCCCAAGAAAAGGGAAAAGTCTGAAAAGCCTCACACCCCGGGACCACTGAAAACCTGCATGCTAGTTATAAACAGAGAGGAGGGGAAATACCCGAGCAGAAAGGAATGCCCCTTAAGATGCTCAGTAATTGCTCCCTCTGTAGTTACCCTACCTGAATGTAGGTTATATGCTCCTAAGGAGGGCAAAGGAGAAATCCCTAAGATACACTCCGGGGTAAAAAGTGCAGATTTAACCACTATGTGACCTTTCTGGGGTGGCAGTAATGAGCAACACAGCCAATATGTAGGATTGCTAGCTAGCAACAGCCTGCACATGCGCACCAACTAAGAGTAAGAGTGGGGTACCACAGACCTGGGGCAGGAACTAGGAGGGGACAGGGCAGAGACCTAAAGCAGGAGCAGAAAACCTAGACAAGGAAAAAGGCAGAAACTTAAGACAGAGGTGGGAACTTCAAGAAAGGGTCTGACATAATAAAAACCCAGTGCGGAACTCTCAAGCTGCTGCTGGCTCAATCCCTTCCGCAGGCGCTCTGCTTCAGTTTTGCAGAGTGTACTGTCCCCTCAAATAAACTCTCTGCTATTTTCCATCAGTGAATTCTCTTTTTCGCAAAATCAGTCATTTGGCAGAATGCTTTCTCCAAGAGGACAAAGAACCGAGGATTCCTGCACTTCCCGGTCACACTTCTATACCAATTGTAAATTTAGAAGAAATTCTTTGGTTATCTTTTCTTGACTCTTAAATCTGGATAAAATGCCCCAATGCTCTGCTTTTGCTCCCCCAGTAATTTCCCTAAAGTAACTCATCACATTGTATTCTTTTGTCCTTTTAATTCATATGACCCTCCACCAGACTGAAATTCCATGAAGGCAAGCAACTCATCTGTTTTGCACATAGTTTGATTCAATTCCCCAACGCGATTCCCAAGTATTAGGTTAGGGAACGCTAATTCCTTATTTCCCCACCTCATCCCCCACAAAGTTAATATGTTGAGGTCCTAACTCCTTGTAACTCAGAATATAACTGTATTTTCAGATAGGACTTTTACAGAGGTAGTCAGGTTAAATGAGGTCATATGAATGGGCTCTAATTTAATATGACTGGTGTCCTTATAAGAAGAAAAGAAATCAGGGATGCAAGGGCACAGAGAAAAGATCATGTGAGGAAACAGCTAGAAACAGCTGTCTGCAAGCCAAGGAGAGAGGTCTCAGTAAACCAAACCTGCTAACACCTTAATCTTGGACTTTCAGCCTCCAGGGCTGTGAGAAATAAATTTGTTGTTGAAGGCACGTGATCTGTGGTATTTTGCTATGGCAGCCCTAGTCGAATAATATTCTGGTAAATGTAGACAGTTAACAAAAATGTGTTGAATAAATGAAACTTGGCCATAATCAAGAAAGATTTTCATTGATTTTTAATTAAACTTTGCAGTGATTATTTTAATAACACAAGTTTTACACATACTTTGAGTAATTTACTCTGCTATATATTTTTCTCTGCTATAACAATCTTGTAAGTTGGCCATAATTACCTCCAATTTTCAGATGAGGAAACTGAAGTTCAAGAAGTTTAACTGAATTATCTGAGGATATTCAATTAGTAGCAAAGTGAAATTTCAAAGTTCTGGTTTCGAATTACTGATTCTGTGTTCAGCATATTGTTATAACATAATATTAATACCTCCTAAATCATCTCTTCTAATCATGTTTACTTTACTTTGGTTTCCTTATAAACAATGCAATAGCATTATTTCTTATATGAACCTACTTATATTATCATGAACATTTGAATTTAAATATGATTTCATGGTATATCGTACTTTAGGAAACCAATAAATTATCCTTGAGAAATAGGATTTCCTCAATGTTTGGTCTAAAATTGGCTTGAGTCTACAAAGCACTAATTATTTGATGAATTTAGAGAGTTCACATTAAAATGACAGTTTAAAAAGTATATTTTGATGTGTTAAATGTCATATAATTAATACATGGGAGTTCATTTTAAAATAAATTAACTATTCTTACAGAACACATTTAAACCCATCTCTTGGCATTATGATACCATTGAAAGCCTATTAAACTCAGAGTTAGAGGCAACTGGCTTCACATCTTACGTGGAAGACCTTCAAGTGACATGTTCTTGATATTTAGGTCATCTCTCTGGATGCCACTTTTATTTAAAATATAACGTGCACCTGAAAGAATGATTGTGAGAATGAAAAGAATGAACACATATAAAACCTCAACACAATGTTATTACTGTTAACTTTGTCATGAAGGAAGAAAGATTTCCTTCAAGATTTTTATAGCCAAATATCTCTTCAAAACCTAGAATAATGAAACCATATTTGAAAGCTATTAAAAAAAAATTTAAAATAACAAGTTTGCATGCTTTATCTAGAGCAGTGTCCTACAAGTATAAAAGTCTGAAGCCATCTGAGGCTCTTCACCTAGACTGACACACTCTTCTCTTTTTTCTTGCAGTACTGACAAATATATCTATGTATTTGTAATCTTTGGAAAGCTGTTGGTTCCATCTTTGAGCTTTACACTGACAACAGAGCTTGAAGAAAAAAAAAAAGGCTGGTTCTTGGGTTGAACCTCGGGAATTTTGTTTCCAATTATAAAGGAGTGGAACTTTAAGCAGCCTGTAAGTTATCCTTAAGCCTGCTTCAGCACAGTTTTCTTATTATGTCTATAATTATCTCCTTTATTACTTAACAGAAGTTTGATTCTTTTCTCATCTTAAGGAAATTTTGAAATCATTAAACTACACAGATAACCAGAGGAAGGAAATGTTCTACTGATTCCAAAAACTTACTCCTGGTCTCTGCTATAGAGTGTGTGAAAAACAGCCTTCTGCAAATCTGGCATGTTCTAGCTGTATTCAGTTTGTTGTCAACTATGTCATGAGTTGATAAGCTTTGCCAAATTCACAGTGGAAGAAAGTGTTTTCTTCTTTCTTTCTTTCTTTCTCTCTTTTCTTCTTCTTTTTTTTCTTTTCTTTCTTTCTTTCTTTTTTTTTTTTTTTTTTTGACAGAGTTTCAGTCTTTGTTGCTCAGGCTGGAGTCCAATGGCACAATCTTGGATTAGTGCAACCTCCACCTCCTGGGTTCAAGTGATTTTCCTGCCTCAGTCTTCCAAGTAGCTGGGATTACAGGCATGCACCAGGCACACCTGGCTAATTTTATATTTTCAGTAGAGATGGGGTTTTGCATGTTGGTCAGGCTGGTCTTGAACTCCTGACCTCAGGTGATCTGCCTGCCTCGGCTTCCCAAAGTGCTGGGATTACAGGTGTGAGCCACCACACCGGGTGCTCTCCTTCTTTCTTAATAGGTGGAGAAGCTTCAGTTGTTTCTTCACTGTTTCTGATATATATATATATATATATATATATATATATATATATATATATATGTATGTATTTTAAACTGGTCTAAATGGCGATTGCATCTGATTTGAAGAGTGCTGGAAAATAATAAAATTCGCACATTTCCAAAATAACCCCACATTTATCTAACCACTACTGTGAATGCTGCCTTCTCTGTGTTTTGGTCACAGATATTTTTCTATGTTTGTATAATAATGACAACGTCTCCCTAGCTGTGTGTTCAACTAAGACACACTTGGTGATATGGGTGGGTATTGTTAAGAATAGTGAGAGGTGATTTATATCACCGAGAAGGCAGAATAGTTTATTTGTAGAATAGGTGTTTATTTTTTCAGAAAATAAATACATAATTATTTTAGGAGTTTCAGAAAATTTAGAAAAGTCACAAAAAATTATTTATTTACCCATGACAGAGAAAACCATTGTTAATAATTTTATATAATTTATCTCAGGCATAATTTTTGTACACAGGTTTTATGTATAATAACCTACCATATATGTGTGTATATATGTATATATATAATTCCATGTTTATAACTTTCACTTAATTCATAAAAATTCATATTATAAAAAGTGCATAAATATTAATTACTACACACTTTTCCATCCTATAGACATAGCTCCATTTTTTTATATATTTAAGTTGATTAATATTTGTAAGTAAAAAAGCAATGGATAAATGGAGAGATTTTGGTCAACCTCTAATACTACAAAGAAAATAGTTTCAAAAATTACTAGATTATAGATTATTGGGATGCAGGGAGTTTGTCTTGCCACTATATCGCCAAGTTATAGAAAAATACCTGCCACATAGTACATCAGCTCCAATATTTGTAAGTGAATGCAAGAATAACTGAATGATATCTATAAATACATATTATGACATTGCTTTCTTTCTTGTAACATGTCTAGACAAGGGCCCGACTAGACATAATAAGCTATACAAAGTAAGTAGGAAATATTTATTTAGAATACTAGTACACAATGAACTCCCTGAAACAGCCTTAGTTGCTTTCAATAGCATATACTTATTGGTTGGAGGCCAAGCCTTTTGGAACAGAGCTTCTAGATATTGACAATTGAGAGGTGGCCAAAAATCTGAGCCTATGCTCTAGAGTTGGTTTGATTTAGGCAGAAAATGGTATTCAAAGTCACTTGCATGTGTAGGCATGGGCTGGCATCGGTTGTCTTCAAACAGTAGCAATCTACAAGGCCTCCAGCATAAAGAATGGAGGAATAAAACATTTGAGTCTCAGACTCTCAAAAATCACTCACCTTCTTGATAAATTCTTATATCAGGTTTTTTTTTTCTTTGCTCTCATATGCATTCACTCTTTTCAATTTTAGCCTTTACAGGTAAGTTAGAGGATTCCTTCTTTTTTTTTTTTTTTTTTTTTTGAGGCGGAGTCTCATTGTCGCCCAGGTTGGAGTGCAGTGGCACCATCTCGGCTCACTGCAAGCTCTGCCTCCCGGGTTCACGCCATTCTCCTGCCTCAGCCTCCCAAGTAGCTGGGACTACAGGCGCCCACCACCACGCCCGGCTGATTTTTTGTATTTTTAGTAGAGATGGAGTTTCACCGTGTTAGCCAGGATGGTCTCGATCTCCGGACCTTGTGATCCGCCCACCTCGGCCTCCCAAAGTGCTGGGATTACAGGCGTGTGCCACCGCGCCTGGCCACAGGATTCCTTCTTACAACTCAGTTTACTTCTCCATATCTCAGGGTTACTGGGAAGATTACGTGAGATAATCTTGTGATATGTGTGGCACAGTTTCAAAGAGTAACCAGGTACATAATAGTTTCCTAACTCCCCTTATTTTAGAGTTGATGACATTTGTGCTTCAATAATTTAAAGAGATTGACTTTCATTTAAAACAAAGCAAATCAACAACAACAAACTGAATCCCTGACAGTTGACATTAGGGAGGCATCAAAATTTGAGGACTGGGAAATTTCATGTTAAAAATAATACTCTAGGAGATATATTTTGTCAGCATTATAAAATGGTAGATTAGGAATTGAACATGAAGATACAGCAGTTGTAGGAGTATTTATAAGAATACTTTATCAAAATAATACAAGGCCACGAAGATAAAAACCTCAGTATCGGGGTAGCTTTGGAATTTCTTACTTTCCAAAATGAGAAGAAAAACATCATAAAGTTGTATATATTTATTACTAAAAATAACTATTTTTATTAGTGTCTATTCTAAGAAAGTACTTTGTTCTTAAATGAAAAACAAAAGGATAAAATAACAAATTGGTTTTGGCTGAAAAAAATAAATATAGCATGGCCTGCATTAAGAATAAGAAGGGATGTAAGTGAAGCCCAAGTGAATAAGTGGCTTCTAACAGATTAAGTCTTACTACTTAAAAGACACTCAGAGGACCCGAAAGAGTTAATGCATTCCACCTTTTACAACAGTCTACTTAAACTCCTCTTTTGACAAAGCCATGAAAATAGACAAATCCAAAATTCATCCCCAAAGGAAATGTTATATATGAATCTAAATAATTATACCTTCATTTAATCACACTTATTACAGCTTTGTTGTTTATGAGGCATGCACCCTAAGACCTTTAGGAATAAGTAACTTAATTAATATGACAATAAGATTCGCCCTCTTATGAGGGGGATGTTGTGGAGGGATTGTTTTTGTTTATGCTTTATTGCTTTTGTTATGAAGATGTCATTATTTTCTCCTGACTTATGTGACTGGCATTAACAGTGGACACTTGTTTTCTACAAAAAAACCTCAATTTCCATTGCTTTCCAAAAGTTATTTTGTGCACAGTGAATAATCAACTATTATATAGGTAAATTGGGAGACATATGCTATCTATATCTATACTAAGTAATTGACTCTCACATGCCAGCATCTTCAACTAACATTCAAATTCCTACAAAGTCATAAATCAATTTAGGTCATGCAGTTCTTCATTTCTCACAAAGGGAGATGTTCAATCTATAATCCCCAGGGTTTGTAGGTGTCCTTAAATGAAATACTTGAATTATACATAGGACAGGATTAGAGAGTTCAAATGCAATTGGAATGTCTTTGTAAATGTTTGAGATGGGCATGCATACCACAATGGCAATATGATAGCAAAGCATTATTACATATCAATAGTACTAACCGGATTTTGTTTGGGAAATAAAATTAATTGCCCTGCACTCATTTGGTCTGGAAACACCGACTAAGTAACTTTGTTTTGATTGCTTCTTAGGAGGTGATTAAAAGTAGATAATCATTTTGTCACAAAGGCCAGTACACAAGCACAATTGAATAAGCTATGAGTGGTGAATGTGAACTCCATTCTGATTGGGGGCTTCAACTATGAAATCCATTAGATTCACTGCTTTTGTTTGAGCAGCTGTTGATCTGCAAATATATTCAGTGTCAATGTTTATATTAAACATTTAGACACAGTATGCAGTTTGCATTGTTTTAATCCAATAAAGTATCCACAGCCACTCAGTTTTGCATCTATTTATTTTATAATGCATCCAAAAAGTTGTAATGAGGTTTATTTTCTATTTTCTTTTTGTTTATTTTTCTTTTCCCAAATGAGCGTTGCATACCACATAAAAGAGAAACTGACTGAAGTATTTTGGTGAACTTTTGTCAACTTATCTTTCTGAAATAAAATTTAACCTTATAAATCCTTTCTTAGACATAAATTCCAAGACGCAATCACTCTTTCCAAAGGTGCCTCCAAAGATATTGAGAAAGGTAGTGTCTGGAATTTTCTCTGAGGAGAAATGCTATGAATGGTATCTCCCCAAACAATATGCTTTTTGATAGTAAAATGATTTTCATAGTTTAAGTGTATTTTTGGCTGTTTTTTTTTGTCAGCAGAATATGATATGTTTGCTCTATCTTGGGAACTTCCTTAAACTATGACATATATATGGTCGTTGGCCAGAAAAGAAATACATTGCCAAAAATCACATCAATCACTTGTTTGTTTTGAAAGTCCTGTTATCACCTTAAATATTTATAATCGTTTTCAGAATTTGTTCAACCAGTGAAATTCATCAAAACTTCATTTGGACTCTCCACTATGCCCCACTTGGACTTGGGAATTAGACAGAAGCTGGGTAAACCTCGGGCTATTGTATAACCTCTCTGAAGCTCACTTTAATCACTCATAAAATTAGAGGACTTCTTGCCATACAGGCTTATTACTGTGAGGTTTGAATGAAATGTAATTGGCATCAACAACAGTAATGTCTGCATGCAGCTAATGCATGAGACATGCCAGTCTCCTTCTTTAGTGGTCTGAGCATAATCTGGGAGCCTCTCTGAGGTCCTGTAATTTTCTACAGCCACTGTATGGAGAGCAGATTGGAAGGTTAGGCAGAACCAATAGATTGAAAATAAACTATTATTAAAATGTAAGTCTGAAGTCAGTTGGTTAAGGGACAAAAATACCTAATGCTTCATTTTGCTTTTTGCAGTCTTTTAATGCACTTTCTGACTGGCGGGACAAGAATAGCCAGGACAGGGACCAAAGGAATTTTTGGAAGGCCAACATGAACAGGTCTTTTGTGTTTTTGAAAGAACGTGATATGGTAGACTGTTTAAGAATAACCCTGACCTCATTGGTTGCTGCTGGTGTGGGGAAGTGGACAGCATGCAGTGAGGGAGGGCTGATAGAGGAAGAGGGAAAGAGATACAGAATCTACCCCTTTAGTCTTATTCCTCTGTTTTCAAGTTATTGTTTTCCAGACCATTCCTATAAGACTCTCTTTATTGTTTTCTTTAGAGTTTCTATAAGTGCTTCTTATTGTGTGTATCATAAGCTAAATGAATGACTTTTTAGACAAAACTAAGTGATTTTGTAAAGCTATTTGAATGGTATCACTGGTATAATAAACCTTTGTCTTCAATAACCACATGCTTCTTTTCATTTCTCTTTAGAAGCCTCTATAAGTAGCTGGTGATAGGTTTAGTAGAAGTCAAATGAATAAAAATTATAATTTTTAACCTTATTATTGAGTTAATGGTGTATCCCCAATACTACCATTGGGGAACACTGTTCATTCTGTACTTGCCAGGAGTAATCTAATGAGTGGGATCAGGAGATGACAATAGCAATGCCTGGCATTTGTATTCTACCTTATACTTTGGCAGAGCATGTTTGAGGCACATTATATCATTTGATTATTGTTTTATTTCAGTGTGTCAAGCACTGTGCCCTGGATCCCACGATTCATTTGCCTGGTATGGGAGAAATCTGCACAGCTCTTTGCAATTTGGCTGCAGCCTACCTTTCAGCTTTTTCCCAAGAGAAGATCTTAAAAAGAAATTGAATCATTGCAGGACTATGAGACAGAATATTAAAATTGAATTAATTTAGTGTAGGATATCAGGAGAGGAATCCCTGAGGTAGCGCACTTTGAGATGTGCAGGATAACAGTTAACTGTGCAGGAGGCATATGTGAAGGGCTCTGGTTTAGGAGACAACAGGGGAGGGAACAACAGAAAGAAGCAAGAGGCCTTGCAGGACTCCAAGAAATGGAGCATATGCTGAGGAGAGCAAGCTGGAGAGTGAGGGAGAGTGACTGGGGGAGAGAGAGAGAGGGAAAGGTGGAGAGAGAAAGGGGCAGAGAGAGAAGACAAGTGGGAGAGGGAGGGAGAGTGGGGAGAAGGAAGGACAGAAGGAGAGGAAGAGAGAAGGAGAGTGGAGGGAGGGAGAGAAAGGGAGGGAGGGAGAGAGAGGGAGAAAGAGAGGAAAAAGACAGGCTGCTGTGGTTAGGATGTTCCCCCCTACCTCGCACTCCAAACCTGATGTTGAAATTTGATCTTCAATGTTGGAAGTGGGGCCTATTAGAATGTGTTTGGGTCATGGGGGTGGATCCCTCAAGAATGGCTTGGTGCTATGGTGGTAATGATAGAGAGACTTCCCACTATTGGTTCCTGGAGAGCTGATTGTTAAATATAGCCTTGTGCCTCCCCCTGCTCTCCACCTTCCTCTCTCGCCATGTGATCTCTGCACAGGCTGGCTTCCCTTCACCTTCTGCCATGAGTGGAAGCAGCCTGTGGCCCTTACCACATGCAGATCCCCAATTCAGAACTTTTCCAAACATCAGAATTGTAAGCCAAATAAGCTTTTTTTTCTTTATAAATTATCCAGCCTCAGGTGTTGCTTTGTAGCAACACAAAATGAAGTGAGATGGAGGGATAGAGGGTGGGTGGGAGATACACAGGATGAGGGGAGAGAGACGGAAGAGAGGGAAAGAGAGAGGGAGAAAGAAGCAGCGAGAAAAAGAGAGGAAAGCAGGGAGGGAGGGAAGGGAAGGGAAGGAAGGAGATGGAGGCAGAGGGGAAAAGGGGGAGAGAGGGAGATAAGAGAGGAGGGAGAGAACAGGAGAGGGGGAAAGAAAAGGGTGGGAGAAAGAGAGGGAGAGAGAAGGAAAAGGAGGAAGGGGAAAAGAGGGAAAAGTAGAGACAGAAAGGAAGAGAGGGAGGGAAGAGAAAGGAAAGGGAGATGGAGGAGAGAGAGGGGGATGAGGGAGAAAAAGACAGAAAAAGGGAGAGACAGAGAAGAAGGAACAGGGAAAGAAAGGAAGCTGGGAAAGGGAGAGGACTGGGAAAGAAAGAGCAACAGAGAGAGGGGAGAAAAAGAGACCGAGGGAAAGAGATAGAGAAATATTAAGTGAGATAACGGTGAGAGATGAGATGAAAGAAAAGAAAGGATAAGGTATGAAAAGTAATAGAAGAGAGGAGACAAGAGGAACGGAGGATAGAGAAAGAGGAAGATAGAGGAGAAGAGAAGACAGAGAAAGAAAATTGAAATCGGGGGTAGGTGGGAAAGGGTAAAGGGTTTCAAGGCTGGACTATTCAGACCATTTTAAGCCATGTTCAGATGTTGCACATTCTATAAGAATTGCATAAAACACTTGGAGTGTTAAACATGACAGTGCCATGATCGGAAGTGTGGCTACATAAGACAATGACTTTTTCCTTTAAAAGTTTATAATTTAATACAGAGAGAAAGAAGTAAAGAAACATGTAACAAAAGCAAACCAAAGCAGTATAAATCAAGGGGCCCTAGCCCCTGGGCCATGGGCTGGTACTGCGCTGTGTCTTGTTAGGAGCTGGGCCACACAGCAGGAGGTGAGCAGAGGGTGGCAGGCATTACCTCCCGTCAGACCAATGGCAACATTAGATTCTTTGGGAACGCAAATACTATTGTGAACTGTGCATGTGAGGAATCTAGATTGGCACTCCTATGAGAATCTAACCAATGCCTGATCTGAGGTGGAACAGTTTCATTCCAAAATCAACTACCCCAGTCCATGGAAAAACTGTCTTCCATGAAAAGAGTCCCTGGTGCCAAAAACGTTGGAGACTTCTGGTATAAATAACATGGTATAATTAAGTAGAGTGTGATATCCTAAATTATAGAAAGAAAACAAATACAAACTTGAGGGGGACCTGTAACATAAATTGATGTCTGAGATAAGTCTTAGAGGATTCACAGCTGCCAGGAGACAAATAGGCAGGTATAATTCAGGCAGAGGAAACAATGTACAGAGGTAGGCAACTGAGAGAACCACAACTAGACAGGGATGCAAAACCCTGTGCAGAGCCTGGGGGAGGGATGAGAGGTGGGCAAAGGAAGACCCTGAAGACCTTGTGATGAAAATGAGAAGTTTGATGGGAAGATGTTCAACCTCATTAGTCACTAGGGAAACGCAAATCAAACCCCCAAGATACCATGTCATAGACACTAGGATGACTATACTTGAAATAAAAAAAGAAAATGACAGAAAATAACAACTGTTGGGCCAGGTGTGGTGGCTTATGCCTGTAATCCCAGCACTTTGGGAGGACGAGGGGGTGGATCATCTGAGGTCAGGAGTTTGAAACCAGCCTGACCAATATGGTGAAACCTTGTCTCTACTAAAAATACAAAAATTAGCCAGGCGTGGTGGTAGGCACCTGTAGTACCAACTACTGAGGAAGCTGAGACAGAAGAATTGCTTGAACCCAGGAGGCAGGGTTTGCAGTGAGCCAAGATCATACCATTGCACTCCAGCCTGGAAGACAGAGTGAGATACTCAAAAAAAAAAAAAAAAAAAAAAAAAAAAAAGAAGAAGAAGAAAATAACAAGTGTTGAGGAAAATATGAAGATATTGACACATTCATACTTCGCTGATGGGAATGTAAAATGGTTCAACTGCTCTGGAAAACATATAAACCTAAAATGATCCTATAACCCAGAAATCCCAAACTTAAGTCTATACCAAAAGAAAAATTGAAAACAGGTACTCAGCCAAACATGTATTCAGACATGTCCATAGCAGCACTATTCACAACAGCCAAAGGGGAGCACAACTCAAATGTTCATGGACAAATAAATGGATATGTAACTGTGGTATGCACATACACTGGAATATTACTCAGCCATAAAAAGGGATCATATACTGCCACATGCTGCATTGTAGCTAAACCTCAAAAACATGCTAAGTGAAGGAAGCCAGACACAGAAGGTCACTTACAGTCAATTCCACTGATGGGAAATACCCAAAATAGGTAAATCCACAGAGACAGAAAGCCAGTTGCTGTTAGATAGGTGCTGGGAGAGGGGAGGAATGGGAAACTACTGCTTAATAGGTATGGGGTTTCCTTCTAGTGTGGTTAAAATATTTTGGAACTAGATAGAAGTGGTGATTGCACAACACTGTGAATGCACTGTCTGTCACTAACTTTTCACTTTAAAATGTTTGATTGTAGGTCATGTGAACTTAATACAAATGAAAATAAGAAGTTTGAACTTTAAAGTTATAGGAAGCTCTGAAAGGAAGAAAGCATGAAGAAAGAGAAGAAGGAAGGAAGAGAAAGAAGAAACGAAGGAAGGGAGGGAGTGAAGAGAAGTGAGGAGGGGAAGGCAGGGAAGAAAAATGACAGATTCTCAGGTATGTTTCTGAAAGAAAACTGCCAAAAAATGGTAGATAAGAGTTTGAAGACAAAGAGCCTATCTGGAGGACTTAGTAGAAATAAAACTAAAATAAATAAGGAACTAAACTAGAACAATATTTCAGGAGGTAAGGGAAAGCCTTGATTTTACTAATAGTGAAGAGGGTGTAACCAGCATTAATTGATGTGCCAGCCAG
Source organism: Gorilla gorilla gorilla (assembly GCF_029281585.2). NCBI lineage: Eukaryota > Metazoa > Chordata > Mammalia > Primates > Hominidae > Gorilla > Gorilla gorilla. The sequence continues at coordinate 93,422,314 of NC_073242.2, forward strand.
GGGTGAGGAAAAGGGAGAGGGAGAGAGAGTGGCTTAGCCTTGTGCATGACTTTGTTCAAGGTATAGAGCTTTGGAGGGAAGATGATGTCTTCTCTTCACTCAGGCTTAGAGACCCTGGAGCCAGGTATCGAAAGATGTCTGGATCTGAAATGTCTATTTGGTACTCATCTGTTTACAGTTAGCTGTTTAAATCTTGCAATCAAAAGAGCTGTTCTTTTAACATGATTTCATGGTAAGCAGCTCAAGTTCTCGTTTTCTGACTAGCTATCAGGTCTTATAATTATTTTTAGGCTGAACACTTTTAGAGAAAATATAAGAGCAAAACTCAGAAAAATATCCTCAGGGAGGTCAAATTGTATAAAGCGTCTCTGCTGAGAGCCTGGTTTCGTGGAGTTAGGACACAGCAGAGCCAATTATCCAAAGATTTATGAACAAAGTAGTCTGACTGATAAAGAGAAGGCATAACCCAATAACAAAGTTTTTTTTATTCTCATAGTGTGCGTGTGTGTGTTTGTGTGTGTGTGTGTGTGTGACTGTATATGTACCTTTCCCTTAAAGCCAGATTGATTCTAAGGCTGGGCAAGACCTATGAATTATATAATGCTGGATTCTATGATGTACTTGATATCCTAGGGAAAAATGATGAAGTTTTTCCCAACATTTGGGGTATGAGCCATGTGGGCTGACAGAATCATTTCAGAGTGAGAAATTGATATGACAAGATGGGATGGTTTTAGCATTCCCATTGGCCAAATTCTGTCCAAATCATGTTAGGACTAAAGAGATTAGGAAAGGTAATTTCAGCTAAACATCTTTTTCTTGAGCCTATTCTCTTCTTAATTTGTATTATAAGTGTGTCAAACAAGACAAGCAATTTTCCAATTTATTTTGCAAACAGAATTACTGAGGGGGAGTGTTAAAATGTATAATATTAGGCCTCATAGAAATATACTTTCACCCAATAGTGCTTGATCTTGATGCTGTTAGCACAAGAAATAGTGGAAAAGTCAAAGTTTAAGGCACCTTCCTGCTCAAGAATTCTATGGTTCAGTAATTTTATTTCCCTTCCTATGGCAAGAGTATCTTGACCAGCAATGGTGAATCATACCCATGGAATTTTTTGAACAAGCCTAATTACCCACATAATCCTGTTGATTTTTTCTTCAAATAAAATGGATTTTCAGAGTCTTTTCTTTATTCATACTATGAAAAACATAAAGTGTCTAGAGGAAAGTAGTGGATTGGATTAAAACCCTAAGACTTGGGGTTTTTAAGATTTTTATAGCTAGGTTTATTTCAACTCTGGTATATTAAACTATCATTTATTTTCCACTTACGATAAGCTAGACACTGACATGGGTAATTCAGGGATAATAGAGCATTGCTCAGGATCTGAAAGAACAACAGGGTTAGTTAACCCTGTAAAAGGTATAGCTGCATTAAAATCCAATACATATAAGTCATGAAAAAGTAATAATTCATGCAATAGCAAAACAGTATCTGAGAGAATGAATTAGCCTGTAAAATAAACTAAGCAGTGTTAATAACAGTCTTTTGGGCTGGGCATGGTGGCTCACGCCTGTAATCCCAGCCCTTTGGGAGGCTGAGGCAGGTGGGACACCTGAGGTCAGTAGTTTAAGACCAGCCTGACCAACATGGTGAAGCTCCATCTCTACTTAAAAAAAAAAAAAAAAAATTAACTGGGCGTGGTGGCAGGTGCCTGTAATCCCAGCTACTCAGGAGGCTGATGCAGGAGAATTGCTTGAACCTGGGAGGCAGAGATTGCAGTGAGCAGAGATCACACCACTGCACTCCAGCCTGGGTGACAGAGCAAGACTCCATCTGAAAAACAAACAAACAAACAAAAAAAAAAGCAAACAAAAATACGGTCTTTTGGCATATGAAAGATTTTATTGAATTAAGAAAAGACATTCACATGATGGCACAGTGAATATTGATTGAATTTGGATAGATCAGAAATGATTTGTTTGGAGAGACCTGTATTTTGCATTAAACGTTATGTACTAGGACTTGTGTATATGAATAAATGCTTCTGGAAAATCTGCAGGCTGGACCATCAAATAACCAAGTATCCAGCATCAGGTATGTCATTGGCTGTAAGCAGTAAATTCCTGACTCAGCAAGGAGTAGCTAGCTGGCTAGGATACAGGGAAATAAGATTTCTATAGCCAGGTGCAAGTAGATATATTGAAGGATGTCTATACAGCCAAAGTTTTGATGTCTTACCATAATTCACCTGTATGGAATGATGACATCCACATAAAAACAGATAAAATGATAGCTAGTATTGAGGGCCACTCTGTGGCAGGCATTGTTCTGAATGCTGTATACTTATTAACTAACTTGATTTTCAAAACTATATTGTGAGGCAAGTGCCATAATTGCTTCTGATTTGTTGCTATAAAAACTGGGTTTAAAGAAGCTAAGTGCTTTTCCCAAGGCCACACAGCAAGGTCACACAGCTAGCAGCAGAACCAGATGTAACGTATGTTTATTTGGTGCCAAATTCCTTGTTCTTTGCCTTGACCATCCCACAATACTGCCTTCTAATAAGCAATGGAACCTTACACACTAAGCCTAGATACAGATGTTCAATGTGTTTACCATTTTTAAGATTCTCATCAATTCAGGGAAAGAAACCATGATATAAAAGAGAGCAAGCTAATTAATAGTTTTCTCATATCAGACAAAGACAGGACCATTAGAGTCTTCCACTAGTACTCAGAATCACAGTACCCCTCCGATTGTTCCATCTATCATTTCACAGCATGAAAACAATCAAATTATAGTCATTGAAGGGAAGGTAAATCCAGCCAAGAGATTGATGTTTTTTAAATGAGCGGAATTTGCTGAGCTAGTCTAGAGGAAGCTCCACATTATTAGAAAGTTGTAGCTGCAAAGAAGAAAAGGGTAGAAACCACACAAGTGTCCTAGGGGGAAGATGTCTTTAAACTAGGGGCAAACTGTTAAGCTCCAAGACTGAATGGCTTGTGTGGCTCATAAAACTCACTCAGCCCCTACACACACATGATGGCTTTCAGGCAATGCAGCACACAGAATGATATGCTATTTTCCTGGATTTATTCATATAGTGGTCACTCACATAGCTTGAACCATTGCTACTGTAAAAGAAAAAAAGAAAAGAAAAAACATTCTTCAAAATGTATGTTTCATGATATTTCTGTTAGCATGAGTGTTAATACTATATTTGCTTATTGTTTTTATTATGGTAAGAACACTTAACATGAGTTCTATCCTCTTAACAAATCTTTGAGTGCACAGTACAATATTATTAACTATAGGCAAAATGTTGTACAGGAGATCTCTAAAACTGATTTGTCTTGTAAAACTGAAACTTTGTACCTTTTAATAATAACTCCCCATTTCCTTCCCCTCCCAGTCCCTGGCAACTACCATTCCGCTCTCTGTTCCTATGAGTTTGACTATTTCATTTCATTTTATTTTGAGGCAGGGTCTCACTTTATTTCTTAAGTCTGCGTACAGTGGCAATAACATGGCTCACTGCAACCTCGACTGCCTGGGCTCAAGTAATCCTCCTGCCTCAGCCTCCTGTGTAACTGAGACCACAGATGTGCACCACCATGCCTGGCTAGTTTTTTGATTTTTTGTGAGAAGGAAGTCTTATTTTATTGCCCAGGCTGGTCTTGAACTACTAGCCTCAAGTGTTCCTTCTGCCTAGGCCTCCCAAAGGGCTGGGATTACAGGTGTGAATCATCATTCCCGGCCTGACTATTTTAGATAGCTCTCATATAAGTGGAATTATGCAGCTTTTGTCATTCTGTGTCTGGCTTATTAAATTTAGCATAATATCCACTAGGTTCATCTATATTTTTGCATATAGCAACATGTCCTCACCTTTTACAACTTTATAATATTCTACTGTATACACACACGCGCACGCGCACACACACACACACACACACACACACACACACATCTTTATCTATTTACCTGTCAATGAACATTTAGACCATTTCCCTATTTTGGCTATTGTGAATAATACCACAATGTACACGAGAGTGCAGATGCATCTATGGGATCCTGTCTTCAGTTTTTGGGTGTATATACCCAGAAATTGGATCACTGGATCATATGGTGGTTCTACTTTTAATTTTTTGAAGAATTTCCATACTGCTTTCCATAGTGGTTGTGCCATTTTAATTTCTTATTAACAGCATACAAGAGTTTCAACTTCTGTATATTTTCACCAACATCTTTTCATAATGCTCATCCTAACAAGTGTGAGTTGAAGTCTTATTGCTGTTTTGATTTCCACTTTTTAATCATTACTGATGTTGAACATCTTTCCATATAATGACTGGTCATTTATATGTCTTTTTTAGAGAAATGTCTACTGAAGTCTTTCAGCCACTTTTAAAAAATCAGGAATGTTACTACTATAAACAAAACAAAACAAAACAAAACAAAACTTTACAAAGATAACAGAGAGAGCAATGGGAATCTGTGGATAGCAGGTTGATTGTGTCATATTCAATATCGTTGTCACATTCCAGGAATCCTTTATGGATTCAAATGAATGAAAATCTGACATCTGGTCAGATGCTTCTATTCTACAGTTGGAGAGAGATCACAGAAAATATATAACTTGGTCAAATCATTGAGAAAATTGGTGACTGTCTTGATTAAAATCTATATTTCCTAAATCTCCTTCAATGATATACTGACACAGCAGGAGCTGGTCCAGTTTTTTTCCAAGTTGTATTTAGAAACGTTCTATAAGTAATGCTCAATAAATAATTCAGATATCAGTTTAGGTCAGTCTTTTGATTTTCAGCTAAAATAGAATAATCTTACCATCTTAAATTCAGAGGCAGATTCAAGTTCCTGCCCCCCAACTCTGACCATTTATGGATTTGATTGAACTTTTCCCTCATATTATTGCCTCCAATTTATTCCTTCAACTGAATTTTTCATTTATTTTGGACCTGCTGTCCCATTTCCAACACTGCATTAGCACTCAGAAAAGCAAGTCTATTTATTACAGCAAATAATTCTGCTGTTGGGCTCTCCGTGCATACAGAATTTTTAAAAGAGTTTCTACTTAAATCACAAGACAAAAAATATAAGCCACAAAATATTAGACATTCCTGTTTCAAATTCCTGTTTTGAGACCACTTGCCCTGGACAATTTTCACTGGCCACCTAGCCTTATTGGCTTCAGACTTGAACATACCAATTTGCTTCCTCTTTTCTCAAGTTCCTCTTCTCCTGTCTTTCTCCTGTCTATACAAAGTACTGAATCCCACTATTTTCTCATGCACATAGTTTTTTTGTTTTGTTTCTATGATTTTTATATCTTTTTCTAGCTTATGCCCTAGGTACTCCATTTTCAATGGTAAATTGCTTTAACTAGGTAGTTTCCTTAAACTGAGGAACTCTAATACCATATTTGTCAATGCAATATCACAGTGTTATCCTATTTATGATGTACCAGTCAAGTTTTGGCTACAATAATCCTCTTTTATTTGATATAATGTAGATTTCCAAGAAGGGTTTACTTCCATCATGTTGCTCTAATTTCTCTATTTACATATAAATCATAAATCATATGTTCATCCATTTTTATTCACTCCAAACAGCATGAGCCTTATGAAAGATGGAAGCCAGAAAGTTGCACCCAAGAAAAGACAATTGATATGACCAAGGGAATTGAGAATACAGGTAAGCTAGGTGCCACAGTGAAATGGAGGAAGAAAGTCATCAGATGCCATATGCCTTGATATGCCTCTTTGTAGACATGCCTCAGATGTCATGGCCCAGATAAAAGACGTGAATGAAGCATCACTGAAAACTCTCAATTAAAAAAAAATCTCTTTTATCTAAGAAACTGAAGAAGCTCTTTAGTACTCTTTATCTTAATAAGCTTAATTGATACATGCCAATGCTAGATGCAAAGATAACCATTGAGAGATATGATGTCTAAAACTAGTGTTTCCTTTTTTCGTGCCTATCACCTGGACATAGAGGCTGACTCAGGTCACTTTGCTTATGGGACAGAACACAGAAGAAGAAATGCATAAAATCTATATCGATTGATGTACCCCACACTATCCTATTCAGTGATTTATTTGTATCTCCTAAGTACAAAGTGTCCACCCTCAACAGATTGGCATCAGCCTGTTATAGTTCAAAGGCCAGACCTGGAATATCATGATATGATAGTTAATTTTATTTTCTACCTCCACCTTCCTAAAGTTCTTCAAAACCAGAAAATAAAAATGAATCCAGAATACCAAAGATAAATAGGGCAAGATGAGAAGAGTGTACAAGTTGCAAAGTCAAGACTGTATGAAACATGAAATTGTGAGGAAGAAAAAATAGGAACCTGACCAAGTATGCTATTGGCTTCTGCTACAATATGAAGTTTGTGATTTGAGGACATAGGCACTGTGTTGGATGTTGTGGAAGATGCACAAAGTATTTAAAATTAGTATCTTTAGAAATTTTTCTTCTACTTAGAATGAATGCCTTTTTTTCTTATTTCAAGAGAATATTATTTTTCCATGTTTGATGAGAAATAATTCTTGTGATAGAGATCCTCAATAGATTATATAAACTACTATTTTCTTCTATCTGTTCTATGTTCCTATTTAAAGCAGAATAATTTTAACAGTATTACAAATATTTATGTTTATATAACATCTCAAGTAATATAAAAAGAAAGATGAAAGCAACAGATAGCACCAAATACTGGGACTCAGAAATTTGATTGATATTTTGATGATGACATTGTAAGTCAGTCATTAAACATATCTCTATATATATAGACAGAGAGATTAATGGAAGGAAGAATGGATGGATGGATGGATGGAAATATATGTAAAGATAGATAATTAGAAGGAAAAACAAGAAAGAAAAAGATGCCTGGATGATTACAAACATGACTAGGTAATATCTGTAAACAAACTATTTCTATTAGTACTGATATGTTAAATAAATTTACTTTATTTCTTCTATTTGAATTTAAGATAAAAAGAAACTTAAGAAAAACTGAAATAATTGCTACATTTCAGAATGTTTTCAGCTGGGCACAGTGTCTTACGCCTGTAATACCAGCAAGTTGGGAAGCCAAGTCAGGAAATCACTTGAAGCCAGGAGTTCAAAACCAACCTGGGCCACATATCAATACCTTGTCTCTACAAAAAAATTAAAAAAATAGCTGGGTGTGGTGACACATCCCTGAAGTTCTAGCCACTCAGGAGGCTGAGGAGGGAATTGCTTGAGCCCAGGAGTTGGGGATTACAGTGAGCTATGATCATGCCACTGCACTCCAGCCTGGGAGACAGACAGAGAGTGAGAGACAGAAAGAAAGAGAGAGAGAGAGAGAGAGAGAGAGACATTGTCTCAGAAAAAGATTTTTTCATATCAGGGAGTATAATTTATTAAAAGATCAATTTGAAATTAAGAAAATACATTATTAAAATCATTAAGAGGTTAGAGTCATTATTTTACCCACATGTTTAAGGCAGTATGGATTGACTTCCTTTTATGCAAATAAGATAATTAGCACTCTGAAACTTTTTACCCACATCCCATTTTTTATTGCTAATTATATTAGTGTTACTTTGTTAAGGATTACAGACAGTACATTCTGTTCTGAATCGATAATTTCCTATTGTTGAGACTTAGTTTTACAAATAGACTAAATGAATGCCAGTTTTTATTGTGAAACAATTTGTAAAAGGCACAAAAGAAGAGGATAGTATAGGAAATCCAGGATTAATTTGAAACAAAACCAGTACATCATGCCAAGTTTGATATATTAATATATCCTACTTTGGAATTAGAAAGTAGTTACAAAATCTTAGAGTTTGCAAACGGTAGGAAGTAGGAGAGGTTTTGCCCTGTAGGGGAAACTGGACTATGAGTTGTCACAACTGGAGGTGCAGTGCCATTGGCATCTAGAGGGTAGATGTAGTGTTGCTGCTAAATGTCCTAAAATGTGATGGACAACGCTCCACAGTAAAAAACTTTCTGGCCCCAAATGTCAATGATGCGAAGCCAAAAACTCTGTTGTAATCCGATTCACCGCTCAAAGCACAGATTTCCATGAAACTTTCTGACTCTAGTGTTTTCCAGTCTACTTGATCACCTCTGTCTTTTCCTCTTGGTTTCCAAGGCTCCTTACCATCCTCATTAAGACATCTTGTTCCATGTCTTTTGAATGCCTGACAAGTTTGGCTCAAACCTCCAGAGTGGACATTTTTGTCACGTTACATAGATTTTTTTCTCCAAATTAATTTCTGGAAAGCTATATTTAAAGTTCCTGAGCCAGGTGGACCCAGATAAGAATTATCCTTCTGGAAGACCTTTGATCAAGACTCCAGTTTCTGCTGCCTGTTTGTCTTACTATTAAATACCACAAACCTAGCTGCCTGCACTTCCCTGATGGCATATTATTGTCTTTTGTATAATGCATAACCCTTGAAAATGTTCAAAACTTTTAAAAACATATTTGTGCATTATATTGACAAAAATATACCTGGATTAATATGTTTATATTTATTTCACTTGACTATTCAACAAATAACATTTATCAATAGTTTCTCATTGTTGCTAAAAATAGGTGTTAGCAAAATTTATAAACATATTAAGAAAGAATGTGATAACTTTGTTGTTAGTGTCCTCAAATGAGCACTTTTCAATGGTATTTCTAAGAAATCAGTAGTTGCTTATGCACATTTAGGAGGATTCATATGGAGGCACTATTTGAAAAATAAGAGCAAGTTAAAAATCAATACAGAAAGACTGAAAAGTATGATATTTATGTAGATAATGATTCAGGATAATTGAACAAGATTGTTTTAAGACACAGAATATATGGTAAGTGTTTTCAGAGTGGGCTCCAAAGTCATAATTCCTTAGCACAAATTTCACACTATCACTTGCTTCAATTGTTTTATCTGTAAAATGGGTGTGCTAAAAAAGCAGCTGAATCAAAGTGTTTTGCTGAGAATTATTTTAGGTAATTAGGTCAACCACATAGTACAGATTTTGCTATGTAGTAATCAGCCAATAAATATTACCAACTGTTACTATCAGTAATCATTCTTATAATCTAATCTTATCACACACACACTTTTATTTTCAGATGAGCTTCAAGCCATCGTGCCCAGCCGGGAGAGATCTCTTTTCCCCCCAAATTACTCCCTTTATATTTACCAAGTATTTATATTTATTTATGCCAAGCTCCTCTTCTCCTCTTTATAGAACTCAAACAGAAGAAATCATTTTTATTCATTCTTCATCAATTCATTAATTTAGTGTGCATTTATTAATCCATTCTAGAATTTATTTAATGTATGCACCAACTACTACATGGCAGGAATTTATGCTAGGCTCTCCAGGTACAAAGGTGAAAAGCTATAAGATTCTACTCCTCAAGGAGCAAATAAGCAACTAAGATAATAGCTCTCTTGAAGCAGTAGAGACATAGTAGAAGGTACTTAAATATATATACTTTAAAATTTTCCATAAGTTATTGGGGATACAGGTGGTATCTGGTTACATGAGTAAGGTCTTTAGTGGTGATTTGTGAGATTTTGGTGCACCCATCACCTGAACAGTATACACCGCACTATATCTGTGGTCTTTTATCACTCATCACCCTCCCACTTTTCCCCCCAAGTCGCCAAAGTCCATTGTATCATTCCTATGCCTTTGCATTCTCATAGTTTAGCTCCCACATATCAGTGAGAACATATGATGTTTGGTTTTCCATTCCTGAGTTACTTCACTTAGAATAACAGTCTCCAGTCTCATCCAGGTCACTGCAAATGTTGTTAATTCATCCCTTTTTATGGCTGCAATATATATATATATATATGTGTATATATATATGTGTGTATATATATGTGTATATATATATGTGTGTATATATATGTGTATATATATATGTGTGTGTATATATATGTGTATATATATGTGTGTGTGTATATATATATATATATATATATATATATATATATATATATCACCGTTTATCCACTTGTTGATTGAAGGGCATTTGGATTGGTTCCACGATTTTGCAATTGTAAATTTTGCTGCTATAAGCAAGTGTGTGTAAGTGTCTTTTTTGAATAATGACTTCTTTTCCCCTGGGTAGATACCCAGTAGTGGGATTGCTGGATCAAACGGTAGTTCTACCTTTAGTTCTTTAAGGAATCTCCACACTGTTTTCCATAGTGACTGTACTAGAATATTTTCGTGGGGGAGTGAATGGAGGCTTTAAAATGGGAGTAGCAGTTCAACTGATGCTCAGTCTCTTACTGAGATTGTGCTAGTGAACCAAACAGAAGGGGCCATTCTAAACAGGTGAAGTAGCATATAGACCATCGAGATGACATGGGGAATTCTGAAGACCACCTGATATTCCAGAAAGTCCTGTTTCAAATCCCTTTCTCACAAAAGTCTGTGAAAATGTGCTTGACATCTGTTATTCCAAATGTCTCCATGACACCTACATCCTGGTTTTACAACAAAGAAAACACTTGTTCTTAGTACAAATAGAAAATGGAACCCTCTCAGTCAACTCTAAAGAACAGGAAAACCATGTTTCTATATATACCAAAACATAATACAACAAAACAACTTTTAGAGATTGTGTCTCTATGCCTACTTCTATTGCTACTTGTAGAAACTGCAGGAAGGAAATTCCTGCTGCCTCCAGCCAATAGTTGACATCTCTGCTCCACCCATAACTGATAGTAATTGAATCACTGTGGTATCCCATGCTTGGAATGTCAGTAAAGGTGTGCCCAATAGTGATTTTCTAGTTTTAAAAAATAACGTAAGCTTTTCAGATCTGCAGAAATCATTAATCAGATCCTAACAAAGAAATTATTGGAGTCAACGTGCTCAAAATTAAAGCAACCATGTCCTCACTCTCTGTTTGTTTGTATTTCAAGGCTTGGATGTCAGCCCTGTCAACAACTATTCAGTATGGCAAGAAGAGGGTGACATTAACTAGGTTGCTGAAAGCAGGATGCTAATCCAAGCTAGATCTACCTTGCTATGATGCATAGAGTTCCTCTATAAAAGGCATCCTTTTGTTAAAGTGTTAGACTTATTTTCTTATTTAAATGAATAATAATTGGTAATTTTAATTTTGTTTGCAGCAAAACTTTAAGAGATAAATATATATATATTGGTCTTTAGATGAGGGGGTTCATTAGATACTTACATTGAAACTCAATTTCTTTAGGATCTTTCTAGACCAGAAATATATTGGACAGAGGGTACCGGGAATATTCCAGAATTTCTGGAGTATAAAGCATAAGAGAGGAAATTCAAGGGGATTGGAATGGAGGGAGAAATAAGAACCACATTTTGAAGTCTCTGGCACAGCCATCCAAGGAGATGAGGTTCTTTCCTTTAGTCAACAGGCAGCCTCAGAATAAACTTGAGCAAGATAATTATTTGATTGGTTGTATTTATTATAGATTTTTTTTTGGTGGGAGGGTTTTAGTGGATGAGACTGAAAAAAGAGATGATTTATGAAACCTTTTTCCATAGTTTACATGTGGCAGCATGAATAAAGTCACAGGCAGGTGAGTCAGAAAGTGGAAACAGAACATATAGAAAAGGTAGGATGCAGATAAATTTATGACTGGGTAGAGATGAGGTTTAAAATAGAAAATAATGTGAGGGGTATTCCTCTAGATGAAAAAGCTATACTGTTCTCTGCATCCAAATGCTCTCCCTACTATTGCAGAAAATATTCAGTGATTGCTCACAATGCCTGTTTCCCCTTTATACCCACACACAAACAGCACCTGCATGATTATTTATGTCTCCACATCTGGAGAACTAATTTGTTTGTGGACGGTTCCAGTTCCACAGAGCAGTTAGCTATCACTCAGTTCATTCAACCCTGATAATTAAATTAAATATCTACCAACATAAAAGAGACAGCAGAAACTTACCAACAATACCAAAAAGTTTACCTGGTCCCTCAAGAAAGCTGCATTGCATTATAAAGGAGACTGATAACATATTCCGTAGTGGAGAGATGGTCAATTTAATATTCCACTCATTTTAATGTGTCTGTGGTGTAGTTTAGCAGAGTATGGTCTCACAAGTGAAGTAACACATCGGCGGCTCAATATAATAGGACTGACATTACTATGGAGTTCAATATTACACGGGCATGACCTTACTGAAGGAGATTTAATTACTTAAAATATCAGAAGGATGAGGATGACACTATAACAATATCACTGCAGAGGTCTTTAGAAAGAAGTGCTTGAGTGTCATGGATTCTGATTTCCACAAATTCATTTGTTTTATTATTTTTATTTCTGCATTCGTTTTCTTAGTTAAGGATATCATCATCATTTTTGCACATTCTGCAAGTCTTAGAATCACTCCTCTTAAATATTTTTCCTCTCTGTTTCACTGAAAATAATGCATATACATTTAAAATAATAATAATAAGCAATCAAAAATAATCTGCTTCCCATCCCTAGATCATGAGATATGTCTCTTTCTCTCTCTACAAGTGAACACTATCCCAGTCCATTGACTATCCTTCCTGTGATAAGACAATCCTAAGAGCATGTTTGTGTGTGTGTTTGTTGTGTGTGTGCATTTGTCTGTCAAACTCTGTGTCTTTTTAATACATTAGCATATCTTACCTTTATATTAATACACTTTCTTATTTAATGCATCTTGGAAAGTATTTCACGTGAGCCAGTATGGATTGATTATGCAACACATCTATATGGTTTTTATTGTAGAGATGCACCATGACTTATTTAATGAATATTCTATTGATGGCTACTCAGGTTGTTTACAGTCTGTTTCAGACTGAATCATGTATTCTCAAAATTTATATTTTGAATCTGTAAACCCCAGAAAATTCACCGCCTCAGAATGTCACTATATTTGGGAGATAGGATCCTTAAAGTGTTGATTAAGCTAAAATGAGGCCATTTGTGTGGGCTGTAACCCAGTCTATCTAGGCTCCTTGTAGAAGGAGGAAATGTGGACAAAAAGAGCCATTAGGATGCCTGTGCACAGAGGAAGGACCATGGGAAGACACAGAGAAAAGGCACTATCTGCAAGCCAAAGATAGGCTTAGAAGAAACCAGACCCATGAACACCTTGGTCTTGGCCTTCCGGGCTCTAGAAACGTGAAAAAAAAATAATTTCTGTTGCCACTCAGTTGGTGATTTTTTTTGTTATGAAAGCCTTTTTTCTATGTGTATCACCATATTGATACACAGTCTCTTGTCTTTACAACAAAACAGAAACTGGCCAGGCACGGTGGCTCATGCCTGTAATCTCAGCACTTTGGGAGGCCAAGGCAGGTGGATCACTTGTGGTCAGGAGTTCGAGATCAGCCTGGCCCACATAGTGAAAGCCCATCTCTACTAAAAATACAAAAATTAGCCTGGTGTGGTGGGGCAGGCCTGTATTCCTAGCTACTTGGGAGGCTGAGGCTGGAGAATCAATTGAGCCCGAGAGATGGAGATTGCAGTGAGCCGAGATTGTGACTGGAAAATGCTCCAGTCTGGGGGATAAGAGAGACGCTCTGTCTCAAAACAAACAAACACACAAACAGATATTTGTAATCTAGATGAGGTTATTACAATTATTTCTATAGATTACAGTCTGTCAAAATGAATGTTGATGCTTATCACACTTTCACTGAATAGTATTACTTTTATACAAAAGATATCTTCTTCTTTGGTTGAAATATTACATTTTTTAATTTTGACTTAGTCTAAATATCTTTCCATCTGTTTACAACAACATAAGTGGACATGGTCTCCTTATCTTCCTATTGAATCTTTCTTTATTTTTCTGCAAGGTTGTCTTTCAAAAACAAATCTTAAATTCTGATTTAGCCATATCAGTCTTTGTTTAGTGATTTGTTTGTTTAGGAATTTGTTTCATTTGTTTCTTATTTAGAAATGTCTTCTCTGTTTTTAATTTTGGAGCATTATTTACAATTATATTATAACTATTCAGATTTGTATTTAAAATAAATCCATGATCAATCTGATTATATTTGATAGAACTCAAATACATATATGTATTATTCACATATATGCATACATTATATATGCATATTTATATATAATATATATTATTCATGTTGTTATCTAAGGATATGAGTTTTTCCCTCATATTTTTCCAATAATTCTCACTATTCCTGCTTGCTTATAATTTAGAATCAACTAGAGTCTATTTTCCAGTATCAAGTTCTACTTACAACTTACTCTACAATTGTGTATAATTTTTAGATTAACTTAAGGATAACTGACTTCTTTAACATATTAAGTTTTACCCCAAAATAATGACTAACTTTTTATAGACACGTGTTCTTTTTCTCATAATATACATCTCACACATTTTAAAAGATTACTCATAGGTATATTACATTTTCATGGAAGATTAAATAGAATGTCTTTATTCTCACTCTATTATTCTTTTTAAGAAACTTGGATTTTTTATGGTGATTTTGCAGTTAGTCATTTAATTCTATTGAATTATCAGTGCTCCTTTTTTCAGTTGGTTCTCTTGGATTTATTAAATATGGCACTAAAAGTTAACTTTCTTCATCCTTGTCTCATCCTCTCTCTTTTTTCCCATTTCTTTTCAATTCACTCTAGGTTCTGTACCATCTACTTTGTCTCACCTTATATTTTGTAGCTTCAATTTCTGTAACCTCCAATATTCTGAGACCCTTATGTTTTTGTTCTGCCTAGAAAAGTTGCTTGCTAGTATTTAACAATCCTGAATCTCATCATCCTGAATCTCATTTAATCCCAAATAAAAGCACCAGCAGATCTCGATTTCTGCCCTGCACTGTATACAGATGCAGAAGACATTGGGGGCCTATCACTTCTATCAAATCCACAGGAAGACAAAAACGGTAAGAGGACAGTGTTTTCTTTGGGGGAGGGTTGTTTAAACAGGGTTTAAAGAAATTCTTTTTGATCATTCCCTTGGAGCTAAAATGTATTCCTGGGAAATTCAAAGGGCTCCATTAGTGCGATAGTCTATTTCAATTGTAACCCATATTCTTAGCCAATGGTCTTTCTTGATCAAGCACAACTGAAAACTCCAAAAGGAGACATTAGGCAGTAAACAACCTTGATTTTGTCTCCTTTCTCAACCTTTAAACGACTGTCATTCCTCAGCTCTAAGAGGTTGTATGATCCAATTACGCAAATGGAAAAAGACTGCTTTTATGCAAAAGCGTGAGAAAGTTAATTGAAATCAATCCAGGTTCAGTGAAAATGCTACAGACATCACTGATAATTTAGAGCAATTAAAAGATGTTGTCCTGAAGCAAGGCAGAAACATTAAGTTTAAAAGCCTGTTAAAGGAAAATTACTGAAAATATTTAAATGATATTATTCACCTAAGAAGGACTAGGGACATCTAAACCAATTAGAAATTATAAGGTATTTCATTAGTCAGAAGCTGTGTTCTTAAATCTATTGAGATGAGAATTTTTCACCTTGTATTCTTTGCTATTGCAAAGTAATCTGTTAAAAACAAAGCGTTAACCCCAGTTTTGGGAACATTCTTCATGAAAATAGCTGTTGCAGCTCCATGATTAGAGAAAAGTTTCTCCATCTATGAAACAAGGGTGTTTTAATTAGAACAGTGGTTTGCAAGCTTTATTATTCAAAGATCTAAATGTTCTAGGAGATGGCTGGGCATGGTGACTCATGCCTATAATCCCAGCACTTTGGGAGTCTTGCATAATACTACTATACCAGCAGTGCTGTTGAATCCTAGCACTTTGGGAGGTCAAGGCAGGAGGATTGCTTGAGGCTAGGAGTTCAAGATCAGCCTGGAAAACTAAGGGAGACCCCATCTCTACAAAAATAAAAATTAGCCAGGCATGGAGGTGCATGCCTGTTTACCTAGCTACTCAAGAGGCTGAGAGAGGAGGATTGCTTGAGCCTAGAAAGACGAGGCTGAGAGAGGAGGATTGCTTGAGCCTAGAAAGACGAGGCTGAGGTAAGCTATGACTGTGCCATTGAACTCCAAAATAAATAAATAAATAAATGCTCTACGAGATAATTGGACAATACATTAGGCAGGATGAAGATGGTGCAAAGAGCAAAGGGATGACCTATTAGAACTCTGGAATTCTCATCTCATGACTAAAACATGAACATCTCTGTTCCATTGTGTTGAATGTTCATGGAAAACAGAGATACCAAATTTGTGGTTCAGCTTGGCGCTATTTATGTTGTCCATAACATACATCATCATGCAATCAAATTTTCTTTCCCGTAGAGGCTAGATACAGCCTTTGAATCCTTCTTAACACAGTGATACAAGAAACTAGTCCCAAATGGTCAGAGGTGGCATGACAGATAAAACACTGGCAAATCCCTGACCTAAGATTTTGCTTAGAAAATTATTCCTTTGCAAAATAAATACATAGGAAAAAAAACATTTTGTATTAAAAAAACAAAACTGCTGTACTAATCACTTAAAATCCTTCTACAACCTTGATTCTTGTTTATGTTCTTTAAGCCCCAGGAACACAAGCCTCTTTATCTGTTTCTAGACCTACCATCACTTCTCCCTACTCTCACTAAGTCATTGTCTAACGTGTTACTTGCTCATATAATTCTGCTGAAATGGGCCTCCTTTTTGGCCACAGAATATGAAAACCACCATTGCAGAATTGTAACTGAGACAGTGACAGAGATCTGACCTGGCCGACTTCATCTTCCTTCTAATCACCAAGCTGTACTTGCTCATTCCTGGGCATAGGCCAAACTAACTTTGGGAGGAAATTAGTTCAAAATTTGAAACAAAGATAATAGCCTTTTTCCAAAGGAAACCCCCTTCTTGCCAGGGGACTAGATTGCCTTTGCAGGACTAACAAATTAGGCAAGAGATTAGAAATTATGGTTTTGGAGTCATACAGCTAAAGGCCACAAGATTCTGACCCTCCCCAGATTGTTCCTGGGGATGGCATCACTATTGCAAAACCTAAGATCAGTGCTTGAGATGTTTTGCAGACCCTCCACTTGATGGATCAGCTTGCACCACCCAGATTGGTAAACTGGCTCATCTGATCTTGTGACCCCCACCCAGGAACTGACTCAGCACAAGAGGACAGCTTTGACTCCCTATAATTTCATCTCCAACCCAACCAATCGGCACTTCTTGACTCAGTCTCCCCACTCCCCCTGAAATTGTCCTTAAAAACTCATCCCCCAATGCTCAGGGAGACTGATATTTGAGTAATAATAAAACTCCAGCTTCCCCAACATCTGGCTCTGTGTGAATTACTCCTTCTCTATTGGAATTCCCCAGTCTTGATAAACTGGCTGTCTAGGTAGAGGGCAGGGTGAACTCGTTGGGCAGTTTCAAATATAGGTGACCAACTTAGAGGGGTTTTGGAAATTCTTCTTGTTCTGACTACAAAACAACAGGTCCCTATCAACGCTAAACCCTGGGTTTCTTAAAACACACACACTTCCCTTAATGTTAAATGCCTCATGGAATCTCTCTTGCCATCTTTACTTTTACATGCTAGATAATTTCTGTCTGGAGTCTCTGCCCCCGCCACCCAAAAAAATAATCCTATACCTTCCTAATCATTTTCTTTTTAAACCTAAGTAACTTTGTTTTATCTCTGAAAGTTCTTGCTTTGACCCTCTGCTACAATGCTTTTTGGACCATTCTCTCTTTTGTTAACAGCATTCCACCCAGGGAGCACTCACCTTGGAGCCCTTATTACCTGTGTGTGTTTTCATTCATTTTGGTTTACGTTTCATTGTTTTGTTTCATGTTTCCATCTATCTCTTCCACTGATCAGTAGAACTCTTGATAGGAAGGGCAGTTCCAGATCTTCAAATATTTCCCCAGGTTCCTGCCTATTACACAGTAAATGGTAAATACATGTACGCATGCAAGCATGTAACAATGAGCTGTGTAGTGCAAAAAATAGAAAAACCCTTGGATCCAAAGTCTTCACTGAACTATTTACAAACAAGCCAAAAAGAAACTTCTGAATTTTTAATTACTGCCTCAATATGTCACCAGGATGCTTATTCCTGTTGGTTTTGTGGAACAGAAAAACACATGGCTGTTGGATGGCATTACTTTGTCTAGGTCTTGATAGAATCTGAATAACTGAATAGAGACTAACCTTCTGAGGTAACACATGTTGCTTAGATTTCAATTTGCACTGTCACCAACTGACATTTATTAAAAGCCTACCATGTGTTAGGAACTGGAATATGTCCACTTCCACCTGTACGGTATTTGGTTGTTAATACACCAATTTTATGTCCATTACCTTAGATCAGTTTTCATAAGCCTCAAAGCTGTCAGGAGGAAAGAGCGGGAGGCTTCTTTTCAGTTAAGAAGAGTAAGTTCAAGAGAGGGTAAAAGATTTGCCTTAGACCTATAAAATGAATAAAAGTTAAGCTTTGCCCTCAAGGAACATCAACTCTACTGGAAGATCCAGATAGGTAAAATGAAAATACAAATTTAGTGTAATAATGGTAGTAAATGCCAGGAAAATTGGGGAGAATAGCAGGAAATTAACTAACCCGTTCTAGAGTTAAAAAAAAATGTTTCTTAGAATTGAAAATGCCCTTCAGAATGGGCTCTCAGAAACCATTAGAAGTTTGCCAGGGGAGAATTTAGATCCGGAATATTAAAGACTGAGGAGCAAAGCTTCAATTGTTGGAAGCAAGAGAAAAATGTTCTATTTAGGCAAATTCCCTTAGGTCAATGGACATAACCCCTAAAGTGAGATTGCAGCTCAGTAGGAGGTGCAATAAGAGAAATAACTAAGAATAAGATCATTTTTTGTCAAGCTGTACTTGGACTTTATCTTGTGTGAACATACAATTAGCATTATGAAGAGCACACTGGAGCAGGATAAGTAATTGTAAGACCACCAATTGCAATAATCTCAGCAAGAAATTACAGTTATCTACTTTAGTCTCATGAAAATGAAAATAAAATTGTTTTGCTGTTTATGTAAAGGCAATTTGTCCTTAATTGAAGAGGGACAGGCGAGAAAATTTCCTTAAGAAAAAATAAAAATTTCAAAGTGAATGAGAGCAGGGAAGAGTGGTGAGTCCTGATATAAATATAAATATAAATATAAATATAAATATAAATATAAATATAAATATATCACACAGGGAAAGGCTGAGACTTGGAGGAAAATATATTTGAAGCAAAGATGCCATCAAAAAGACCACTTAGGAGCAGGTGGCAGCAAGCAAGCTTTCTTGGATTAAGATATTGCCAGTGGAGATGGGAAAAGTTTCATGGATACTAGTGATTCTCAAATAGTCAAATTATCATAGCTGGTGATTGGTTAGATGTATGTGGGTGGGAGAGTGAAATACTGAAAAGAGATAGAACTCAACAGGTTTCACACCAACGCCAGCATAAATAAACACTGACTTCTTATGGCAAGAAATGGGTTCTCCCAATGACTGCTTAATCTTTCACAGGACAAAAACAGACGCTCATGTTAATAGTTCCAGCCAGGTGCGGTGGCTCATGACTGTAATCCCAGCACTGCGGGAGACCCAAGTGGGCAGATCCCTTGAGTTCAGGGGTTCAAGACCAGCCTGGGCAAGGTAGCAAGATCCGTCTCTACAAAAAATACCAAAATTAGCTGGACATGGTGGCATGTGCCTGTGGTCCCAGCTACTCAGAAGGCTGAGGTGGGAGGATACCTTGGGCCTGGGAGGTGGATGTTGCAGTGAGCTGTGTCCATGCCATTGCACTCCAGCCTGGGCAACAGAGTGAGACCCCATCTCAAAAAGAAAAAAAAAAAAGCTCCAAGAAGTTTGTTTTATATAGAAGAGTCTAATTCATGCTTACCCATGCTAACACAATAATTTTGGCAACATACTCCTGAAAAATTATATCATAAAATTAAGGACTTTACCCTTTTTAAAGGTGTTCCTCTTGTTCACATACTCAGTGCATGTAATTTTCCAGGTGTGGGGTGGGGAAACGTGCAGTGAATTCAAAGCATGCAGAGAAGCAATCGAGTCATGGATTAGGGAGAAACTCTAGACAGTATTAAGTTAAATCCTCACTTTTCAAAAATGTGAAACTGAACATTCAGAGAGATAAAGTGATTCCAGAGCCATCATAAAACTTTTTATTCTTTAACAAGCATTTCAGTACTGCTTTAGTCATATGACAGTGAGTAAAGTATGTATTACTGAAAAACTTATTGTAAGGGCTCTGAATGCCTCAGGACCTCTTTGAAATGCCTCCATATTTATCAATTTAAACTAAGTCATGCAATGGTAACAGACAATAAAACATCAGTGATTCGAACCAGAAACAGCTATTTCTTGTTCATATCATGATATGTAGGTGGGGGGCTCAGCTCCTCATTATGTTTGATCTGCCTTTGAGTGGGAGCCCTCTCTTAAATACTTTCACCTGAAGGAGGCCCATAGACTGTCCACTCATGTCCTGTGGATAAGAGGATGCCCATGATCATGTCTGAATTGAAGACGCATAGTCTTCTCCTGGGGCTGGAAACAGGAGAACTGGAGAAGTGCGAATGTGTCTGAGTAGCATAAATACTTAGCATGAGTTCTTTGGAAATTGTCTTCAAATCTTTTTTTTTTTTTTTTTTTTTTTTTTGAGACTGAGTCTCGCTCTGTCGCCCAGGCTGGAGGGCAGTGGCGCGATCTCGGCTTACTGCAAACTCTGCCTCCTGGGTTCACGCCATCCTCCTGCCTCAGCCTCCCGAGTAGCTGGGACTACAGGCGCCCGCCACCACACCCAGCTAATTTTTTTTGTATTTTTTAGTAGAGATGGGATTTCACCATGTTAGCCAGGATGGTCTCGATCTCCTGACCTCGTGATCTGCCCGCCTTGGTCTCCCAAAGTGCTGGGATTATAGGAGTGAGCCACCGTACCTGGCCATCTTCAAATCTTATATCACATCAGAGTCAAGATTGTGGTACCCAGAGTTGGCAAAATCAAGTGAATAATTTATCCTGTAGAATTCCTTAATAGATATTTTTATTTGTGTGCATTCTCTTGAACCACAGAAGTGTTCATGGAAAGAGAGTTGTAGAATAACAGAAGGAGAACTGATGAAGACAGTGTCTTACTTCTTATATTCCCAAGGACCAGGCCATAATTACCTGAGATCCAGATTACTCTAGAACTGATGAAAAGAGTTTAAACGGAGGATATAAGTTAAAATGCCTGGGGTCCTTTTAATATTTCCTGACAAATATGGAAGTGAGGACCAAGTCCTCGCTTGTCCTGGGCTTCCCACAAGGAAGACACCAAAACAATACTTCACACACACAGTTCCTTGACATATTTGACTGGTGAGAGCAAATAACAAATGACAAGAGCTCCTGACATATTTTTTGAGGACTGAAGCAGGTGGGGATCATGATGTGGGAGCTGGCAGGTGTGCACTCCAGGTAGTTGTCACTGACAGAGCCTGAGGGCTTAACGTATGATAGGAAGAAGGAGATGACCATCAGGGCAGATATTTATTTTAAAGAAAGGAAGGGTGGTATGAGAAAGGAGCAGACACTTGCCACAGAAGGCACATTAGCAACTGCCCAGAGTGTCCTCATTCACGTTACCAGCCTCTGGATATTTTTTAATACTTTGCACTCTCTAATTTTGCCATTTGATCTCATTTTCCAACCCTAATTATTCTCTCAATTCTTTCCACCAAATTCTGCAAGCCTGGTTCAAACTTTAAAAAGGTTAAACTCTTTCTCCTCGATCATATCCAAAGGCCAAAGCATTCTGACAAATGAAATAACACAGGTATCTAGATGTAGATTTGTAACTACAACTAATCTATCTTTTCATATCCATTCAATTTTTATTTAACTTTTACTGTGGGCTGAGCATTAAAATTTTGAAAAAAAGAGAAAAAAATTTCTGCCTGAGCAGAAATTCTGGGAGCCTCTGTCAACTCTTTTCTTCCCCAGAGAGAAGCAAGCAGCTGTGTTTTCTTCGTTCACTTACTCTGTGCTAAGCAGGAGGACCAACGGCATTTGCCAGCCCAAGCCACTGCCTTCATTCTCCCCAAGGATACTAGACTCTACCAAACCCATCAGAGCACCAACTGGCAAGACAGAGGCCAGTTTTGGGGGAGTTCTTTTGGAAAATGTGGGATGACAGATGCAGAAACCAATGCCTTCCCTTCCCTAGGTGAAGCTGGGACCTGGGGGGTCTCCTCCTGATCATATGATGCTTATTGGGGTCAGGATATCTGGCAAGAGGGTGTGAAAAATCTCGCTGCCTCCTTTGATGAGTTTGGTTTTATCCTCCCAGGGTGCAAGAAACTTTCAACTAGTTTCTGATTTCTCACAAAGGGAATTTGTCTGTGAATTGTTGATGAATTGATGTGTTGGTGGTGGGGAGGGGAGTTCCAGGGCTTCTGATTCTATCTCGCTGACATTACAACTGAAGACACAGAAATGAAAAGGACTCATATTATGAACAATTACACACCAACAAACTGGATAACATAGAAGTAATGGATAAGTTCCTAAAAATATACACATTACCAGGACTAAATCAAGACAAAATAGAGTTTGAACAAATCTATAAATAGTATGGAGATTGATTCGGTAACCAAAAACCTCCCAACAAAGAAAACCTAAGGACCAGATAACTTCACTGAAGAATTCTACCGAGCATTAAAAAAAAAAAAAAGAAAAAATTAATGCCAGTACTTCTCAAGCTCTTCTAAAATATTTGAAGAGGAAGGACACATGCAAACTCATTAAACTAATGCCAAAGCCAGATAAAGACACCAAGAGAAAAGAAAGGCACAAGTCAGTATCCCTGATGAATATATGCAAAAATATTCAACAAAATACTAGCAAGCTGAATCCAAGAATCATACAACATGACCAAGTGGGATTTACTTCTGAGATGCAAGGATGGTGAAAGTATGGAAATCAATTAATGTAATACACCACATTAACAGAATAGAGGATAAAAAATTACATCATTTCGAAAGATGCAGAAAAAGAGTTTGTCAAAATCAAACAATCTTTCATTATAAAAACTCTCAGCAAACTAGAAATAGAAAGACATGACCTCAAAATAGTAAAGATTAAAAATGAAAACTTACAGCTAACATCATAATCAAGTGCGAAAAACTGAAACTTTTTTTTTTTTGTCTAAGGTCAGGAACAAGGGAAAGAAGCCCACTCTCTCACTTCTGTTCAATGTGGTATTGGCAGTCTTCAGTAGAGCAATTAGGAAGGAAAAGAAACAAAAGTGATACAAATCGGAAAGAAGAAGTAAAATTGTCCATCTTCGCAGACAACACAATCTTATATAAACAGAAAATCCTTAATACTCCATTTTAAAAAAAGTTAGAAATCATAAACAATTTTGGTAAAGTTACAGGATACAAAATAAACAAACAAAAATCAGTGTTTTTTACTGTACAGTAAGAATGAACTGTCTAAAAAGGAAATTAGAAAAACAATCCCAATTATAATGGCACCAAAAGAAATAAAATGCCTAACACTAACACTAAACTTCACTAAGGCGGTATGTCTTAGTCTGTTCTCGTACTGCTATAAAGAACTACCTGAGACTGCGTAATTTATAAAGAAAAGAAGTTTAATTGATTCACAGTTCCACATGCCTGGGGAGGCCTCAGGAAACTTACAGTCATGGTGGAAGGGGAAGCAGGCACATCTTACACAGAAGCAGGTGAGAGAGAGAGATTGTGTGTGAGAAGGAGAACTGTCAAGCACTTGTATAACCATCAGATCTTGTGATAACTCACTATCATGAGAACAGCATGGGGGAATCTGCCCCCAAGATCCAATCATCTCCCACCAGGTCCCTCCCTGGACACATGGGGATTATGGGGATTATAATTTGAGACAAGATTTGAATGGGGACACAGAGCCAAACCATATCATAGGTAAAAGAAAGACCTGTACATGGAAAACTACAAAATATTGATGAAAAAATTAGACAAAGCACACACAAATGGAAAGTCCTCCTGTGTTGATGGATTGGAAGATATAATAGTGTTAACATGTTCATGCTATGGAAGATGATCTACAAATTCAATGCAGTCTCTCTCAAAACCACAATGTCATTTTTCACGGAAATAGAAAACAAAATTCTAAAAATCCTGTGAAATCATGAAAGACCACAAAATAGCCAAATCATTTTTGAAAAAGAAGAACAAAGCAAGAAGCATCAAATTTCCTGATTTCAAAAGATATTACAAAGCTGCAGTAATAAAAACATAATTGTAGTAGCACAAAGACAGACAAATAGATGAATGGAACAGAGTGGAGGGCCCATAAATAAATTCATGCATTTACAGTCAACTGTTC
Organism: Gorilla gorilla gorilla; assembly: GCF_029281585.2. NCBI lineage: Eukaryota > Metazoa > Chordata > Mammalia > Primates > Hominidae > Gorilla > Gorilla gorilla. Next base: position 93,446,712 of record NC_073242.2, read on the forward strand.
TCTGATAAAGGGCCCAAGAACACCCAATGAGGAAATAATAGTCTTTTCAAAATAACGGTATTGGGAAAACTGGATATCTGCATGCAAATGAATGGAATTAGAACCTTATCTTGCACCACAAAAAAAAATCAACTCAAAATGAATTAAAGACTGAAATATAAGACCTGAAACTGTAAAACCTCTAGAATAAAATATAAGGGAAAATTCCATGATGTTGGTTTTAGCAATGACCTTGTGAACAAGACACCAAAAACACATATGAGAAAAACAAAAATAAACAAGTAGAATGATATCAGACTGAAAAGTTCTGCACAGTAAAAGAAACAAACAGTAATAGAGTGAAAAGGCAACCTACAGAATGGGAGAAAATAGTTGCAAATCACTCATCTGCTAAGGGGTTAATCTCTGAAATATATAAGGTACTCTTACAACTCAATAGTAAAAAAAAATTTAATAACAATTAAAAATAGGCTATATCCTTGAATAGACACTTCTCAAAGAAGGCATGGATATATTTGTACATCAACTTGAAGTCTATAAATTCCATGAAGGATAGGACTGAAAACCTCTATCTAAAACACTTAATATGACTGGGACTTAGCATTCAATGAACACTTTATGAATGAATGAATTATTAAATTAATTAGAGTATTACAGTGGGCAAATATAAAACAGCTCCCCACGAAAGATGTTCTCAGTGCAGTGCTCCACACTGGGATTTGAAGCTCGCCTTCACAAACGTGGCTTTGTAATCCCCAGATAATACTTTCTGCTTGTATCTGACAGCCCCCAGTCCTTTGCAGAAAATGCTACACCCTTCATGACCCCCAGTACTCTGTTCTGGCATCCTGACAGCCCTAGATTTAAATCAATAAAATTTTCCAGCATATACTAACAGTTGAAGACTGAAAAAAAGTCCATTTTACTGCTGAAAATACAAGCTTCATAATGAGATAAAAACTTGATGTTGTGGATAATGTGTTCACTTAACCTCTGCTAAGGGCAAAATACGTGATTTATTGATTTTGATTTTCTAATAAAAAATTATGTTACCTTTTCATAAGCAACTTATTACCAGATGCTGGGGTCTTGGGTCCCATAAACAAAGATTACGCTTAAAATATATCAAAAGGAGAATTTCAATATAAAAATCAATAAAAATATGGAAAAAGTAAAATGAATCAAGATCAAAAGCAATTTCTTCTTGGGACATTGTAATAACATTTATTTTTAAAAAATCCTCAACTCATTGCCTGATCCTGAACAAAGTAGTAGAATAATAGTGGTAGAAAAATTAACAAAACAAATATAATAGTAAATAATGACAACAGTAATAATAGCAGCTTCTACTTTTTGAGCACTCATTGCACATCAGGTGCTGGGATGGAAGCTCAGATTACTACAGAGAACAAATTACACTTAGATTCTAATGCATTCTAGGCAGGAGACTTGAGTTTTTTAACATAAATTATCATATTTAATACAGCAATCCTTGGGGGGTCTGTATTTTAATGACTGTATTTTAGAATGAGAAAGTAGAGGCTCAGAGATATCAATTCACCCATGCCAAATCACAGCTAATACATGCTGCAATCTAGATGATATTTGAACTCCAAATTTAATGATCATTCCTATAAACCTTACTGCTCCTCACAAACACAGAAAAACACCAAAAAATATTCCATCAACCACCTGGCCAATTGGTGAAGATTTAATTATTTTTGAGGAGAATTGTAGGTCTTCTTTATTTTTATTTTTCAAAGTGGATCATCCCCAGGGTGATCCTCAGCTATTGCTCAGGCTAGATTTAATAAGTGCTGGCATTTACATTTTTGCATGATAGTGGGGACTGTACCACCGAAAGCCAGGGATTACTTTTTGTGAGCTACATTTAATCAAAAGTGATCCATAATTTCAAGCTCCAATGCCTTCCACCACGTTATTAACTAGACAGTTGTTCACTGTGAAGCCTCCTCACTCAGGTTTAAAATGTGGTGTGTGATATGCTGAGAGACTTCTCTTTGCCACCTCCCAAATGGCTACCCTTTTTAAAAGCTCAAGAAATAATTTTATCGTTTGGTTTCTTACTCTTCCCTAAGTATTACAGATGAGTTGAAAAATATTAGACTTACTAGTGAGGATTTTCTTAGACAAAGTAGTTTGTTATGTGTTTGTGAACATACATGAATGTGTATCTACATGTGTGTTTCAGGAAGGAACATTATCATCAAAACATAAAGTTCCCCCCCACCTACATCTGAGCACCCATCCTGTCCAGTCCATTGTTTCAAACAGAATTTCTTAACTCCCAGCAAAGGGAGATATTGTAACTAACTGACTAAAATAGATCAAGGAGTATTATTAAATCAATCATGTCAATTATGAGATAAAGGGTACATATTCTATTTTCTCCCCTATGGCAACATAAGCATCAGAATTGATGTTTTATCAAGAAAAAGTAGAACAACAGATAAATTCTAAAGCCATGAAACGGTGTGAACACTCAGAACATTTTTAGATCATACAGCCACCTCTAAGCTCAGTCTCTCTTCTTCTCTCCCTCCCTCTCTCTTCCTTCCTTTCTTCCTTCCTTCCTTTTTTCCTTCTTTCACTGTCTTGCTCTTTCCTGCCATTTTATTTATATATAGAATTTTTTATGTCTTAGGTCTACTTTTCTCCAGGACTTAAGAGAGTGGTTTTTATCATAGAATGGAAAACAAAACAACCAAAGCACTAGCCACAAGGGAAACAGCACTCCCGAATGCCACCTGGAGAAATGGTTGGCTCTATTTTGAGGATGAGCTGGGAATCAATGGGGCAAGAAAAGTAAAAATTGAGCATAAACAGGATAACTTGCAGAGACTGTCCTTATTGCCTCTGTCTTCTCTCATCCCCAATTGGAGTGTTGCTGCTGGGCTTATACAACCAGGAGCAAATACGTGGCCCATTTGAAATCCTATAATGAAGACAATGGTGGGAAATTGGAACCTAGTACTTCTTTCAAGGGCAGTGTTTGGATGTGGATGCCATGGGGTTTGAACACTGTTTTTGTAGATGAAAGCTTGGAGAAATTCCTAAGTTTCTGTTTGTCACCTGCAAGATATTTTTTGAAAGAAATAAATACTGTATAGGCAAAAGTGATTAATTAAATTGATGAGAAATTGGCAAGTGCAATAAAAAAGAAAAAGTGATGGTTAAACTTTTGGCTTATCAAAATTTTTAAAAATCATTTGTGCCAAGGCAAAATATCTTTATTTTCCCTATGCATAAGTCATCTGGGTATTTAGAGATACTGGATTAATTCAGTTCACTGTATTATGATACTTCAGCTCATTCTGGCAATGAGGACAGACATATTGGTTGTCATTAGTTACCAGCAAGACATTTCATGAAAGAAATAAAGACTGTATAGGTAGAAGTGCTTACATAGAAAGGTAGCTTTTAGTTCACTTCATTTGTCAGCTCCTGATGCTTTCCTGCCGAATCTTCAGGCAGCCAAGTATAGTAAAATAGTAGTAGTAGTAGCAGTTTATGGTGTTTTCTTAAAATAAAATATGCTTTAGATTGTCAGCCCAGGGTCAATCTTGGGCTCAAAATTTTGAATTAAATTACTCTCCTGAATAATGACCTTCCCTTAGGGTTGACAGAGAAGGTCTTTTGCCAGAAAAGAAGATTTTGAAGTTAGAAAGGTCCTGTCTGTTGCATCCTGGCTTGATACTGGAACACTTCATTGATTCTGGCTATATTCTTCTTCCACAAAATTTCTTTATGGCCACAAATATACTCAGTCTTGATTTCTAACTCTGTCTGCATTCCATCCTTCTTACTGACTGTTTAGCAACCATATATATTTATTTGTATTTATATAATTGTACGTGCACACACAAACACACACATATATATATATTATTGTGCTGATGAGCAATATTAATTGTAAGATAGGCAATGTTAAGACAGAAACAATGTAAAGGGGGCAGAGGATGTGAAAACTCAGCACCAGTCAGTCTTAGCTAGGTGAATTTTGCAGAACTCTTCTGTGGTTACGTTTTCAGTTGCCTCCTCATACCACTATTAATTTCTACGGTTCTTTGAGAGAAATAGCATCCCACTGACAAGTAACATTGAAAGAACTTAGGCTCTTCCAAGCTCAATGATAAACTTTTGGTATTGATACTGGATTAGAAGCTTAGACTACGTAGGGCATTTGAGGGATTTGGAGGCTGAACAAGAAAAAAATATAGGACCACAAGAGGCAGTTGTGTACAAAAAACTTCACTGGGCAATGCTCAAATGTGGTCACATGAGAGGGGTGTCCCTTTATGGCAGGGGGCCATCCAGAGACTTATAGTGACAGGGCCAGAAGGAGAGATTGATAAGGAAACTCCAGAGAGATAGGGGGATGAAAGCAGCATAATAGGGAGTTTGTCTTTGTCAGAGAACTCTGAAGGGTAATAGTGGCTTAAAGCAGGGGTCCCCAGTCCCCAGGCCGCACACCAATGGCAGTCCAGGGACTGTTAGGAACCAGTCCACAGAGCACAGGGTAAGTGGCAGATGAGTGAAGCTTCATCTGCATTATCAGCCGCTCCCCATGGCTTGCGTCACTGCCCGAGCTCCACCTCCTCTCAAATCAGTGCTACAGGGAACTAGGTCGCATGCTCCTTGTGAGAATCTAATGCCTGATGATCTTTCACTGTCTCCCATCACCCATGATCTCCCATCATCAATCTAGTTGCTGGAAAACAAGCTCAGGGCCCCCATTGACTCTACATTATGGTGAGTTATATAATTATTTCATGATATGTTACAAGGGAATAATAATATAAATAATGTGTGCAATAAATGTAATGTCATTGAATCATCCCAAAACCATCCCCCTTCCCCCATTCTTGGAAAATTTGTCATCCATGAAACTGGTCCCTGGTGCCAAAAAGGTTGGCCGACTGCTGGGTTAGATTATTAAAACCACAAACCTCTCTCTTATTAATGGCCAACAGATGCAGCAGAAGATTTTGTTGAGTACACAAAGCAGATAGTCTCTAAATGACTAAAAGTCTACTTATTTGGGTTATTTATTTGTAATAGTTTCAACTTTGAGATCCAGGGGGTATATGTGCAAGGTTGTTACAAGGGTATATTGTGTGAGCTGAGATTTGGGGTACAATTGATCCCATCACACAGCTACTGAGCATAGTGCCCAACAGTGAGGTTTTTTTTTCTTTTTCTTTTTTTTTGAGATGAGTCTCACTCTTTCACCCAGGCTGGAGTGCACTGGCCAATCTTGGCTTACTGCAGCCTCTGCCTCCAGGGTTCAAGCAGAGGCTTGAATCCGGGAGGCAGAGGTTCAAGTGATTCTCCTGCCTCAGCCTCCTGAGTAGCTGGGATTACAGGTGTGTGCCACCACACCTGGCTAATTTTTGTATTTTTACTAGAGACAGGGTTTCACCATGTTGCCCTGGCTGGTCTTGAATTCCTGACTTCAAGTGATCCACCCACCTTGGCCTCCCAAAGTGCTGGGATTATAAGTGTGAGTCACCACTCCCTGACCAATAGTGACTTTTTCAATTCTTTTCTTCTCCTTCTCTTCCAGTAGTCCCCAGTGTCTAACGTTGCCATCTTTACGTCCATGAGTATCTAATGTTTACCTTTCACTTATAAGGGAGTAATGTTTCTGCATTAATTTGCCTAGCATAATTGCCTCCAGCTGCATCCATGTTGCTGTAAGGGACATGATTCTGCTCTTTTTTTATGGCTGTGCAGTATTCCATGGTGTATATGTACATTTCATTATCCAGTTGTTTGGATTATATTTAAAACAATAGGGAACATAAAATTTTCTATTTGGTTATGGCAGGCTTGTGAACTAACAGGTATTAATTTGCAGTGAAGAAATAACCTAGGGGGTATTACCTACAGACTATTGTTTGGCTCATTTATAAAACAGATTGCCATGAAGAACTAAGAATATCAAAAACCAAGAGCAGTTTTCTGGACAAGGCACATGAAAAGGTCTTCTGTTTCTTTTGTTGTGTAAATTTTTAAGAAAAAAAAGAAGAGGACCAGAATTTGAAGAAAGCTGGGTTGACATAATTATTGAATCTTTGTTAAATGAGCCTTATCTGAATAATATTTAAGCAGAACATGGGATGAGTCTTATGATATTGTTAATACTGGACGATGAATAACACCCCCTAAAATTTTCCTAATAAAATAATCATGCCATATTTACCTAAGATTCCAAAAGGCTCAGGCTACTAAAAGTATCTAGGGAGTAGTAACACTTAGTACTCAAATGACCTTAACAACTTAGTCCCACCTACCCTTTCTGTTAGTTTTCTATCAGTGTGCATCAAACAACCTGCCTTCCAGTCTCCCAAAAGAACCCAGAGGATTTGTTATTGTTTTATTTCTTTCGTTGTTGGTTTTGCTTTAAATAATCTTTTTATTTTATTTTAATTAATTAATTTATTTATTTTTGAGACAGAGTTTTGCTCTTGTTGCCCAGGCTGGAGTGCAGTGGCACAATTTTGGCTCACTGCAACCCCTGCCTCTGGGTTCAAATGATTCTCCTGCCTCAGTCTCCTGAGTAACTGGAATTACAGGCATGTGTCACCACGCCAGGTTAATTTTGTATTTTTAATAGAGACAAAGTTTCACCATGTTGGTCAGGATGCTCTCGAACTCCCGACCTCAGGTGATCCACCTGCCTCGACCTCCCAAAGTGCTGGGATTACAGGCGTGAGCCACTGCACCTAGCCTAAACAATCTTTAAGCTAACCAATCTATCCATGCTGTCTAGAGATACCCTAATGCATCCTACTTGGTAGATGGTGAATAGTGATAGATTTCTTTTTCTTTCCCTTCCTTCCTTCCCTCCTTCCTTCCCTCCCTCCTCCCTCTCCTTCCTTCCTTTCCTTCCCTCCTTCCTTCCTTCCCTCCCTTCCTCCTTTCTTCCCTCCTTCCTTCCCTCCCTCCTCCCTCTCCTTCCTTTCTTCCCTCCTTCCTTCCCTCCCTCCTCCCTCTCCTTCCTTCCTTCCCTTCTTCCTTCCTTCTTTCCCTCCCTCTCCTTCCTTCCTTCCCTTCTTCCTTCCTTCCCTCCCTCCCTCTCCTTCCTTCCTCTCTCTCTTTTCTTTTCTTTCCTTCCTTCCTTCCTTCCTTCTTTCTTCTTTCTTTTTGACAGTCTCATGCTGTCACTCAGAGTCGAGTGCAGTGACCTTAACCTCCTGGGATCAAGCAACCCTCTCACCTCACCCCCCGGGTAGCTGGGGCTTCAGGTGTACACCACCAGGCCTAGCTAATTTTATTTTATTTTTCTAGAGATGGGGTTTCACCATGTTGTCCAGGCTGATCATGAACACCTGGCCTCAAGCCATCCTCCCACATTGGCCTCCCAAACTGCTGAGATTACAGGCATGAGCCACCCTACTTGGCCAGATTTCTCATTAATGTATCAAGAAAAAATTATCAGTTACCTCCTTTGTAAAGTTTTCTCTGAAGTTCCCAGGCAAAATGAATAAATATGTCTTCTATATTTCCATAGAATTTTGCCTGTGATATTACTAAGGAAATTTTATGCTTCATGTTATAATTTTTTTTTCTATATTGTAGGCTCCCCTCATCCTATACCTTTAAGAGAATGCCTCTCATAATGTTAATTCTCTTTGAGTTAGAGCAAGGTCTGACACACAAAGGTGCGAAATAAAGGTTTGCTAGATTAATAAAGTATGTATATTGTTTTTACTAACTTTGCTAAATGTTTAGCTGTCTTAATGAAATATGAATGTGGTAACTTGTGCTAAAGGAGAATGTCAAAAGTGATTAATAATAATTATTAATTTATCATAAGAATATATATTCAAATTAGCAAAAAGTTAAAACAAATTCTTACAAAAGGCATGAATGAATTTCAAAATGTGTGAAAAGTCTGAGATTATTGCAGAATTCTATTATTCATTTTTGATTATCTGGTGAAGGTAGAACTAATGGCCCAGAATGTTCTGTCCCACAGTTCAGTGAGGAAATTCTTTTGGGTGGCATACAACATTCTTCGTGTCATAATATCACATGTTCTCTCCTACATGTGAGAGCCAAAAAAGTTGATCTCATGAAGGTAAAGAGTAGACTGATGGTTACCAGAGGCCAAGAAGAGTAGAGGTAATAGGGGATGAAAACAGGATGGTTATTATGTAGAAAACTACAGCCAGATAGAAGGAATAAGTTCTAGTGTTTGATGGTACAATAGACTGACAATAGTTAACAATGATTTAATGCTTATTTTAGGATAGCTAGAAGAGAACATTTGGAATGTTCTCAGCACAAAGAAATAATAAATATTTGAAGTTGTTAATATTCTAATTACTTTGATTTGATTATTTTATGCATGTATCAAAATATCACATGTACCTCATAAATATGTACAATTATTATATAGCAATAAAAAATAAAATAAAGTTTCACATACTTAAGAAAAATTATCCAGGTTATGAAAAACCAATGTCACTGGAATTTGCCTCTAAGAGAAATTGGACAATTGTTGGAATAATGGAAAAAGTCACTCAGGGGCATGTCTATTTCAGCATATAATAGGCCTGAATAAATTCTCTCCTGCACACGCTACTTCTAGATTTTCTTTTACTTTACACCATCTGTTGGTCTGCATCCCATGTTGCTTTTTGCATCCTTTTGGAAGGCATAAGCAGTACACCTGCCTCACAGATGTTCCAAGGCTCAACCAGACACCCAGATGCAAAACTGATGAAAAGAGAATTGGCCAAATTTGAGGTGAATAAAAAAATATTTAATGCAATTAGCAAATTTTCATGCATACAGAGAATAATCAGGAAAACTTATTAAAAATCTGCAGCTTAATTAATTTTTAGGCTATGAATTAATTTTTAGTACAATGAACTGTCTCTTTTTTTGTTATATAGAATTAATTTCTGGTCCACCTCACCTGATCCCAGAGAGAAAAAATCTTGGAGCAGAGCTGGTAATGTATTTAAGATGGCAGAGGTGGTCCCTCTGGAGTGGCTGCTGAGAAGAAACTGGCTGAAGTGGGGGGTGTGGCCAGAGTTGTGCGCTCCACAGGGCCAGCGGGAGCCCCACACTTCTGGGCACAGCTGCAGCTCCAGACTCAGGTGAGAGGTGACAGCATGAGGGCAGCCCTCACAGCCCTCGCTCGCTCTCGGCGCCTCCTCTGCCTGGGCTCCCACTTTGGTGGCGCTTGAGGAGCCCTTCAGCCCGCCGCTGCACCGTGGGAGCCCCTTTCTGGGCTGCCAAGGCCGGAGCCGGCTCCCTCAGCTTGCAAGGAGGTGTGGAGGGAGAGGCGCGAGCGGCAACCGAGGCTGCGCGCGGCGCATGCGGACCAGCTGGAGTTCCGGGTAGGCGTCGGGTTGGCGGGCACCGCACTCGGAGCAGCGGGCTGGCCTTGCCGGCCCGGGCAATGAGGAGCTTAGCACCCGGGCCAGAGGCTGCGGAGGGTGTGCTGGGTCCCCCAGCAGTGCTGGCCTACCGGCGCTGCGCTCGATTTCTCCCCCGGCCTTAGCTGCCTTCCCGCGGGGCAGGGCTCGGGACCTGCAGCCCGCCATGCCTGAGCCACTCCCGCCTCCGTGGGCTCCTGTGCAGCCGGAGCCACCCCGACGAGCGCCGCCCCCTGCTCCAGGGCGCCCAGTCCCATCGACCACCCAAGGGCTGAGGAGCGTGGGCGCAAGGCTCGGGACTGGCAGGCAGCTCCACCTGCAGCCCCAGTGTGAGATCCACGGGGTGAAGCCAGCTGGGCTCCTGAGTCTGGTGGGAACTTGAAGAACCTTTGTGTCTAGGTAAGAGATTGTAAATACACCAATCAGCACTCTGTCTCTAGCTCAAGGTTTGTAAACACACCAATCAGCACCCTGTGTCTAGCTCAGGGTTTGTGAATGCACCAATGGACACTCTGTATCCAGCTACTCTGGTGGGGACTTGGAGAACTTTTATGTCTAACTAGGGGATTGTAAACACACTAATCAGCACCCTGTGTCTAGCTCAGGGTTTGTGAATGCACCAGTGGACACTCTGTATCTAGCTACTCTGGTGGGGCTTAGAGAACCTTTGTGTCTAGCTCAGGGATTGTAAACGCACCAATCAAAGCCCTGTCAAAACAGACCACTCGGCTCTCTGTAAAATGGACCAATCAGCAGGATGTGGGTGGGACCAGATAAGAGAATAAAAGCAGGCTGCCTGAGCCAACAGTGGCAACTTGCTGGGGTCCCCTTCCACGGTGTGGTAGCTTTGTTCTTTCGCTCTTTGCAAGAAGCCTTGCTGCTGCTCACTCTTTGGGTCCACACTGCTTTTATGTGCTGTAACACTCACCGTGAAGGTCTGCAGCTTCACTCCTGAAGCCAACGAGACGATGAACCCACCCGGAGGAACGAACAACTCCAGACGCGCCACCTTCAGAGCTGTAACACTCACCAGGAAGGTCTGCAGCTTCACTTCTGAGCCAGCGAGACCGTGAACCCACCAGAAGGCTGAACACATCCGAACATCAGAAGAACTCCGGACACGCTGCCTTTAAGAACTGTAACACTCACTGCGAGGGTCCGCGGCTTCATTTTTGAAGTAGGTGAGACCAAGAACCCGCCAATCCCAGACACACAGGCGTGCCTGTGCTCTTGGAGGCCCAGGAAGCCCCTTGACCCTGCAGGCTTGAAAGTGCTTCCTCCCACTGCCTGGCCTCTCCCCACTCCTTGTGCCCACTCCAGGGCAGAGCAAAGCTGTGGCTGAGCCTAGGCACTGTCGCAATCTGTGTGTGCACACTCAGGGCAGAGCTGACACATCAGGCCCCTGTTGCCTTGGCTCCCTCAGGACTTTGGGTGCTGATGAGCATGGGAGAGAGGCTGAGCAGGGGCTTCAAGGCAGCTCTGCCAGGGCCTGCAGGTGTTTCTTGGCATGAATAGCTTGAGTGCCATGGACAACATGTTGATGGCGGTAGGAGGCAGACAGGCTCTGGTGCAGAAAGGGGTGGGTTACTAGAGAAACTCCACTTTCAAGCCAGGGACAACCTGAAGCCTGAAGGCCAAGCTGTCAGTTCCAGTTGGAGTCCACAGCCTGGAGTGAGAATTTATGGTGCTTTATCTGGGCCTTCCCATGGCCGCCCATGGAACAATCAGAATGCACTTCCTCCATTCTGAGCCCATGAAAACCCTCAGACTCAGCCAGACTCACGCAGACTGTGGGATGGCCTGCCTGCAGAAAGGAGCTAACCACTGCGGGTCTCTTCTCCAGAGAGAGCTGGACACTTGTCAAGAGGACCTGCCTGCAGAAAGGAGTTCCCTCTTCTGGTCTCCTGAGAACTGTTCTGTTGTTCAATAATGCTCTTCTCAGCCTTGCTTACCCTTCAGTTGTCCACGTACCTCATTCTTCTGGACACGGGACAAGAACTCAAGACGTGCTGAATGGGGGAACTGAAAGAACTGTAACACAAACAGGGCTGAAACATGCCCACTGCTTGCCATGTTTCAGGCAATGAGAGGGAGAGAAGAGCTGTAGCCTTTTGGACACCCCAGACCTAGGGGCTCCCCAAGCCAGGGCTGTGACTACTCTCTTGGGGCTCTGAGTTCCTGGCATCTCCAAGCTTCAGGGTGCCACCTTGTTCCCCTTGTCCAGACATAGGTGCCTGCTGTGGAAGCTGCCGTGCAGTACATCTGGTCCAGCTGCAGCCTCACATGGAGCCGGCACCTGTGTCAGCACCTGGAGCTGCCTGCCCCGCCACAGCAGCTGGCATGCCTGGCTGTATGCAGTGGCTGGACCCTGCACTTGCTCGGCCACACACCACTCATCTCTTTGTGCCTGGCCCACCCTTGGTGGATTTCGGATCCAGGCTGGTGGCATGAGCCAAGTGCAGCCTGCCAGGCTGAGTGGGCAAAATGAGCTCAACAGGTGCAAGCAATACTCAGGCAGAAAGCACCACTGGACACAGAGGTTTCCGGCTGATGAAGTGACACACCAAGGATCCTGTGACATTTATTACTAAATAAATAGTATTGCATAGTTTCTTCATGTGATTGTGTGGTTATGAATCTGTCAGGGAAAAATACATGGCACAGTCTGTGTTATTGATCTTTTATAGACCCTGGTACACATCACTAATCAGTGATAGCACTCTGGACAGCCACTACCAATCAATCAGAATGTGTACTTACATAAAAAACTAATTATCTTCATGTAGTTATTTTTACATATACTCCACATATTTCTTTATCTACATCTGTCTATCTCAAACAAATTGGGAAAATAGTAACATTCATTCTTCTCATATTCATTTAAATGTGTCCTTTTCATAGAGGTTTTCTTCGGTGAAACTATAAAGTCCCACTCCCCAGGAATTATTAAATATGTTACCGTCGCCTGTTCACATGTCATTTATCACAATTTGAAATTATGATTTGAATTATTGTGATTATGTTTATTTCCTTGCTTTATTTTTTTGATATCTCAAATGAAAATGTAAGCTCTAAGAAAGTCAGAAGTTATCTACCTGGAACTTTTCTATATTCCCAATATAGACAAAAGTGCTTACTAACTAGTGGCCACTCAATAAATGTTTGTTCAATGTAAGCAGTAAAGTTTATAAGAAAAGGCCCAAGAGCAAGAACAAAAATGAGAGGTGTCTGATTTCTATACATTAGCTTTTTTTATCTGGAGAAAACTCTGTCCAAAATAAATATAATGTGAACTACATATGCATGTTTTAAATTTCTAGCAGACCCATCAAAAAATTGAAAAGAAGCAGGTAAAAGTGATTTTAAGAGTATATCTAATCTAATACAATATATTCAAAGTAGTATCATTTCATTATGGTATTGATAATAAAATAATAAGATATTTTCTTTTTTTTGGTGCTAAGTTACTGAAATCTGGTGTGTATTTTATACTCACAGCTCATTTCGATATGAACTAGGCACATTTCAAATGCTTTGTAGCCATAGATGGCTAGTGGCTGCTGCACTGGACGTTGTGGATAGAGAATATAGTTTGTGTGGGAGTTTCATGAAAAATAAGCCCAACTGGTAGGGCTATAATTCGATAATCATGGCAAGGTGAGATCTGTGGAACAAATTAACAAAAGGAAGATGATTAGCATTGTGTTCAAGGAAAAGTAACATAACGTATGTTGAAGTTAGAAGATGGCAAGAAAAATTTGGATTTGATTGTCATGAAACAAGTAAGAAATAGATACTTGAATTTAAGCAGTGACATAGACTGGGAAAGGTGGGGTAGATAAATCAGATTCAGTAAATATTCTGAAGTAGACATTTATTCAGTGCAACTTCACAAAAACCATCCTATTTTACACCAATAAATATTTCCAGGTTTCATTTAGAGTGATTTGCTGTGATAATAACAGTTAAGAATTATGAATCTTTTCACTCATAAAAGTAGTCTTTTTACACCTTTACATTGCACTCATCTGACAGCAAACCTGTCAAAAAGCAAATTGATGGATGAAATATGAACATAACATTTAAAAACACTGAACCTCTTTATATAAAACTTAGTTGGAGACTTAAAGTAGAAGTGTCTTTTGAGGCTACATCTTTGTGTTCAACAAAAGACAGAAGAGGCTTTGTTTAAGGGTCTACTGCCCCATCATTTCTGCTCACACAAAGGCAACAGTCCTTAAAGCCTAACTCAGATTTTGCTTCATCCATGAATACATAAGATTTTTGTGGGCCTGTAACATACCAGACATAGTGTTAGTTCCCATAAGTGAAATATCTCACTAGACATAGATCTCATGGAGATCCCAACCACTTTCCAGCTCATTGCATTCTCCAAAGGATTTCGGGGTGTTTACTGTCTTCTTTGAATCTATTCTTTTTTGCTAAAACAAAATACATTAGTCCATGTTTGCCAAAGGATTAAAAGATACCAGTGTACATGTAAAATACTTAATATATACTATCTTATTCTTTGTTGTTGTTGTTTGTTTGTTTCATTTGAGACAGGGTCTTGCTCTGTCACCCAGACTGGAGTGCAGTGGTACAATCTTGGCTCACTGCAGCCTCTATCTCTTGGGTTCAAGTGATTCTTGTGCTTCAGCCTCCTGAGTAGCTGAGACTACAGGCATGCACCACCGTGCCCAATTAATTTTTGTATTTTTAGTAGAGATGGGATTTCACCATGTTGGCCAGGATGGTCTTGAACTCCTGACCTCAAGTGATCTTCCTGCCTTGGCCTCCCAAAGTGCTGGGATTACAGGCGTGATCTGCTGTGCCTGGCTGTTTAACAACTATATAATGTAAGCACTATTATTATTCAAATTTTCCAAAGAGGAAACTGAGGCTTAGAGATGTTAAGAAGCTTTTCAAAGTCAGAAATAAAGTGGAGAATAGATAGGAACACCATTGATCTAAAAATTTTAAACAATCATATCAAATATCATTTATCTCAAAAACATTTATTCTCTTAATAACCTAACCTAAGGGCAACAGCAATGAGAGTTGCAAAAAGGAGACTGTCCGTATGTTAGATGCTACTGAAAAATTAAATAAAATGAGAATTGAGATCATTTGTTTCAGTTGCATTTCCGGGAGAGGTCAACTTTGGTAACTTCTGAAGCAATGTTTCAGATGAGGAATGGGGAAGAGAATGGGCAGTCATTGTTGTGGAGATTGTGATTGTGTAAGGAGTCCTATAGTGATGCATCCTCCATGGGAAATCCTAAAACCTCTTCCTCCACCTCCTTTCAGTTCCATAATTTGACTTCCCTGGGAAGTCACTGAAGGAGATGTGAGTAATGTAATTGTTATAATTACTATCCAATTTGACCCTGATCTGCTAGACAGTTGTAGACCCTCAGAGTTAATAGTGACTTTATAAGTATGTAATTCAGCATCCTATCATAAACCTTTAATTTTCTCTGGTATCTTGGGACAAAGCATACAGTTTGATGACGTGAGTTTAATTGTTAGTTCCTTTAATCTATTTTAATTGTTAAATGAATGCAAAAATATAATTCTTAAAATGAAGGCAATATAACTGTTAGGGCTGCTCTGAAATTAGAGTAGACATGATACATATATATTTATAAAGAGAAAGAGTTATATGTTTTATTTTTCATATGATATGCAGTGACTTGCCAATATGGTGCATTATTTTTTTTTTCTTCTTCTCCCTAAGGAGTCCTAATAATGGTCTATGTACTCATAAAACAACTCTTTGGTTTTCAGACATCATGGTTATTAACTCTCAGACTTGCTAAAAATAGTTTGAAGTTCTTACAAGAAAGAGCTACTCAAAAACTTCTCTCCACTGATATGTTTCTTCTGTGAAAAAGACTCTCAAATCTTACAGCACCACTGAAGTGTTAAAAGTATAATTTCTCATGTCCTTAATTCACCCCAAACTCAAAGTGTGTTTTCTCTCTCAAACCATTCAGAATGATTTCTGTTACCAATTCAGCAGATGCTCTCAATTTCAGATTCATTTCTTCCATCTAATTGTTTCTTTTTGTTTAACAGCTTTATTGATGTATAATTGATATATAAAGAATGAAACATATTTAATGTGTACAATTTGATGAGTTTGGACATAGGCAAACACCCATGACGCCATTACCACAATCAAGGCAATAGACATACTTCCCAAAGTTTTCTCATGTTTTTGTGTATGTGGGGTGTGTGTGTGTGTGTGTGTGTGTGTGTGTGTGTGTAGTTGGAGTACCTAACACGAGACTTCCCTTTTTAATCATTTCTTATTGGCCATTTGCTTTCAGTTTGTCCGTGTATTGAGTAGTAATTGAGCAGGCCCATTCTTAATAAGTTGGAGCCATCATCTCCCTCACTGAAGGTACTGGGCTTCAATTAAAACAAAGAAAATGCAGTGCAGTATGTAAGGGGCAGTCAAAAAATGTGTTGTCCAGGCTAACAAGCAATTTTTATTACTGAGGTTGCAATAGTCTGAATTCATATGTTGAAATCCTAACCCCGAGATAACTGTATTAGAAAATAGAACCTTTAGGAGGTGAGTAGGTCCTGAAAGCAAAGCCCTCATGAATGAGATTAGTGCCCTTATAAAAGGGACCCTAGAGAGTTCTCTTCCCACTTCCACAATGTGAAGACACAGTGAAAATGTATGCATCTATGAACCAGGAGAGACACTCTCATCAGACACAGAACTGGCTGGTGCCTTGATGCTTGACTCCCCAGTTTCCAGAGCTATGAGAAATAAATTTTCCTTGTTTATAAGACACTACTGTATTTTTTTGTTATAATAACTTGAACAAACTAATATAGAAATTTGGCACTGAGAAGTGGGGATGCTGCCATGATAAATACCTAAAAGGTGGAAGCAGCTTTACAACCAGGGAATGGGCAGAGACTGGAAGAGTTTTGAGGTGCATGCTGGAAAAAGCCTACACTGCCATAAATGGACCTGTAAGAGTGTTTTTGGTGACAGACCAGAAAGAAAAGAGGATAACTGAAGACAGAGCCTCAGTCTTCTTAGAGAATATCTAAATAAGCCTGAACAGAATGTTGATAGAAATATGGATGGCTAAAGCCAGTCGGATGAGGTCTCAGACAGAAATAAAGAACATGTTATTGGACAATGGAAGAAACACATTTCTTGTTATAACTGGCAAAAATATGGCTGAATTGTGCTTGTCTTCTGGTGTTTAATGGAAGTTAGAACTTGTAAGCAGCAAAATTGGATATTTGATTGAGTCAGTTTCTAAGCAAAGTGTTGAAGGAGTGGCCTGGCTTTACTTGACTGCTCCTCATAAAATCTGAGAAGAGAGAAATGACTTAAAGACAGAATTATTAACTAAAAGGGGCCAGGCATGGTGGCTTACACCTGTACGAATCCCAGCTCTCTGGGAGGCTGAGGCAAGTGGATCACCTGAGGTCAGGAGTTCAAGAACAGCCTGGCCAACATGGTGAAACCCAATCTCTACTAAAAAATACAAAAAGTAGCTGGGTGAGGTGGCAAACACCTGTAATACCAGCTACTCAGGAGGCCGAGAATGGAGAATCGCTTGAACTCGGGAGGTGGAGATTACAGTGAGCTGAGATCATGCCGCTGTGCTCCAGCCTGGGCGAGTGGCAGAACATAAAGATTAAAAGGAGGCAGAATGTAAAGATTTTGAACATTCTTGTCTATCCATGTTGGAAAGAATAAGAGAGCCTCTTAACATTCTCTATTCAGGAGAGAACCAGAAGGATGTGGCCAAATAACCATGTGTTAAGGAGATCAGTCAGCCATCCGAACAGAGGCCAGGAGCTGTTGTACAAGACAATGAAAGAATGACCCCAAAGGTAATTAAAAATAATCCAGGACTGCCCTTCTTATCCCAAGTCCCAATGAGCAAGGGGCCACTGCAGAGGGCCTCCATTAGGGCAAAGTGCAGAGGAGCCTCCATTAGGGCAAAGTGCAGAGGCTGTATGAATGACCCTAGAACAGTAGAGCCACACACATGGGAGTCCAGCCATTGAAAAGAGCTGGTTCAAAACCCAGGCACAAAGCTATAGTTGGTGTGGGACCACCCAAAGAGGCTTCTCAGAGACTTGGGGGCCCAACCTGGCAATATGGGGGGTATAGGACAATTACTCCAATGTGCGTAAGGTGAGACCTCTGCCCTAGTGGCCATGGAACATACAGAGCCATAGAAGATTATTCTCAAGACTTAGGATCTAATGTAATTTGCTCTGTTGACTTTCCAGCTTCCTTGGGATCTGTTACTCCTTTCTTCTTCCCTATTTCTGTTATTTTGTAATGGGCTTGTCTATTCTGTGCTTTTCCCACCATTGTAGTTCAGAAGTGCATAGTACATTTGATTTCACAGGTGGACAGCTGAAAAGCAGTTTGCCTCAGGATGAATCATACTTTGAGTCTTGCCCATATCTGATTTAGATAATGTTCACAGGAGACCTCAGACTTTTGAGATGATGCTAGGATGAATTAAGACTTTGGTATTATTGGATTGAAATGCATGCATTTGCAGTTAAGAAGGATGTGAATTTTAGAGGACCACAGGAAGAATTTGCAACCCCCCTTCCAAATTTATATGTTCAAATTCTAACCTCAAGGTAATAATATGAAGAGGTGGTGCCATTAGGAGGCGAGTAGACCATAAAAGTAAAGCCCATATGAATGA
Organism: Gorilla gorilla gorilla; assembly: GCF_029281585.2. Classification (NCBI taxonomy): domain Eukaryota; kingdom Metazoa; phylum Chordata; class Mammalia; order Primates; family Hominidae; genus Gorilla; species Gorilla gorilla. Next base: position 93,464,842 of record NC_073242.2, read on the forward strand.
TTTCAGTGCCCTTATGAAAGAGGCTGGAGAGAACTCCCTTCCCTCTTTCACCATGTGACAATATAGTAGAAAGACAGCCATCCATTAACCAGGAAGTGGGCCCTCACCAGACACAGATTCTGCTGGTGCCTTAATCTTGGACTTCCCAGCCTCCAGAACTGTGAGAAATAAATTTCTTTTTTTTATAAGCCACCCCACCCAGTTTGTGGTGTTTTGTCATAGCAACCCACATGGACTAAGACAGAGACATACAGACCCTTTGAGTAAGAGCCTACCCTCTGAATGACATTAGATGTTGATATTTATGCCAAATCTGGATATATCAATGAACTTATGTAAATGATGGAGTATCATGTTTATATCAAGCAGAATATAATTAATTATCTACTCATATATCTAAGTCTTTGATATTAGTTACGTTATTATTCAGGACCTTCCTCATATCACTACCCAGACCCTGGAGGGCTTTATATTGCTGCCCCATCATTAACTGGTTTACTAAATGTCTCCCAGCTCTAGTTACTTCATGTGCACAAAATACTAACTATGATACCCCTTTCTTGAACTTATTGTGAGATTCAAAAAAAATCCACATATAACCTCTTAGGACTGCAATTTGGCATATCATCCTAAATATTATCTGCTATCATTTTCATAGCTTTCTGAATTAGATAAAAATATATGAGATGCAAAGGTATAGAAGATATATCATGGCATGCAATTTAAGGCATATAGAATAAGAAAGAATAGTCATCCTGAATGTAGCAGATCCTGTTTATGCCAATTCCATGTCACTTAAATTATGCATTCTAACTTTTTTCTTCATGTCTAAATAAAATTGACATTTAGAAAAGCCACAGTGACTTGACACATTGACTTAGAACAACTCTAAATAAATTCTGTTATTGGCAGAGGCATTTTGACCATTAGCAATAGTTTGGCCATATAAAAAAGACCTATTTTTATGAATAAGGATTTATTTATATGAAGCCATGATAGGGATCAAATAGAAGCTAATATGTGAAGCAAAGTCAGGAAAATTAGCAAATGTAGATATCACTCCTCATATTCTCCCATAGCCAAAGCTAATAAATGTGTATTTACATAAATTGATCAGAGCTATTATTACATGCTGGATGGTTATCTTATATGAATTGTGATACTTATGTAATTCAAAAACCCTAATCATAGTTATTAGCAAAACAGTTGCATAAAAATCAATTAGCCTTTGCACTGTAAGACATTACAAACTAGCGCATTATTTCTGCCTCACAATCCATTTATTTCCCAAGCCTATATAAAATATTTTCAGTATACAATGAAAGAAACAATATTCCTTTGGAAAAGTTCTGGAGTTGTCTCTGTGAACTTTCCAAGGTCAGGATTATGAGATAGCAAATTCTTGATTCTCTGAATCATTACTCGTGTGTTTTCCTAACTTGAACTTACACAGATTTATGCTCATTTTACCATTAAAATGAAAAAAGACAAGACTATATGTATTGTGATTTATAGGACTTGCATTCTTACCCAGGATGAATACATATCCTTATATTTGAAACCTGAAAAATTAGCAATACTTCTTAAAGTGTGGTAAAAAGTACAAAAGATTATTTTTCAAGGTTATATTTGGGTTGCTTTTCTCTAGCACAAGGGAAATATTTCAATCCAACTTTTGAAGACTCCTTGTATTTTCTCTGTGTTTTAAAGTTTTTCTAAAATATCTTTATCAATTCTGCAGTGAAACTGTTGAGATATAGAACCTCTCTGTCTGTCCTTCTCCCCCCGCGCTTTCTCTCTCTCTCTATCTCTCGTAGACAATGACTATTCTTTCCCGGGGCAATTTCTATTTGGCAATAAATTCGGAGACATTTCCAAAGTCAAGAAGAATGAGGGGAGCTGGGGATTACAAAGTTATAAAATGCAAGTTGTCTTGTTAAAGCATAAAATGATTGCAGGAAATGTCACTCCAGGGGAACAGTGTCTTGCCACTGATTTTTGCTAATGGAAACATTTGATCGACTCCAAGGAGAACGTTGCTTCATGATTACTAGGGCAGTGCCATTATTCAAAGTCTCAGTCTGATTTTAGCGCTAAGGATGCAGTTTTAATGCCCAATGATACTGAGTTCTTTTCAGCAATAAATGACTCTTAAAAGATTCAGGAATATTGGTTAGAAGAAGTCCTACCCTTAAAGTTTAGATGGCAGGATATGAATCTTAAATTTTTTGTGAACTTGAAACAATGATTTAACTTTTCTGGGCTTGTCAGGATTGTGGAGTTCTCTCCTATTGATCCACCTAGATTTTCTAGTTGCCATCTGCCCAACAATTATTCATTGTTGGTTTATTGATTAATTCATTCAGCAAATATTTGTGTAGTGCTTTCCATTATATAAATGAATGCACAGCAGCTGTACCAAAGTTTTACTACTGACTTTGAGCTTTAGTTTAATTGATGGATCATAAAATTAGCTTCAACATGCTGTCAAGTAACTTGATTTAACCCTAAAGTAGGTACTCTAGAGCTCAAGTAGAAAGACATCTTGTTCTTTGCCAAGATGATAGACTTACAGTTCATTAGAATAGTGAGCCTCCTTCTAATAGTTTATAGATTTTTTTCCTTTTGAAAAGTATATTTTATGTTACCAGTTCTATGGTATTTGTTAGCACTTTAATAAAAACTGTGTCCCATTTTTGATGGAAAGCATCTTACCTTATTTATTTGGCATACTGGTATTCATTCATTTCCCAACATTTCCTCTAATTTACCAGGTAAAAAGTGCTGTGCAAAGCGCTCAGGAGCAGCATGATATATCCGACATGATCTCTTACTTTATTTTTTTTAAGCAAGTACTTAGCACCTACTATGTTTTATTCTGGCCCTTGAGAGACACAGGCTACCTGAGATAAAGTCTATACATTTAGAATCTAACAGTATTAAAAGAGGAGCTAATATGTTAAGGCCAAGTACCATTAATACAAGGAAGAATATCCATTTATAATAGGGGAGCACAAGGAGTAAAGGAAATTCTTTCAAAATTAAAGAAAAACATTTATTATAAAATTATTTATGTATTTATTTGACATACCTCACACATTTCAGTCAAATGTAACCAGTCTAAATAATTGAACATTTATGCAACAAAAACCAGACTATTCTGTGTTTCTAAATATGGACCTGTCCTGCAATAGCCTAATAATAATATATTCTAAACTAAATAACAGTATCCAGTGTCAATTTATAAATCAAATAAATGAGCATATTTATTGTCAGTTTAGAAAAACATATATATAGCTTTGTTGCTCATTTGCCACAGGAAAACCACCTCAGAATTATTCTATATTTTTAAATTATATTTTATTTGGGTTATAATAAACTACATAGTGACTTAAAGGAATGGAACAGAGGATGTCTTTGTTTGTTTGTTTTCATATGCTGGACATTAAAGAAAGTTCCAAACATAGCCCCAGTGCATCCCAGATGTATTTGCAGATTTCAGGCTCTTATTCATTTATTTTAAAATGTTGCTTTGAAATCATCGCTAACATTTTTTGAACACTCATCCTATCCAGAGCTCCCTTTAAGTGTTTCCTAGGTTCCATCTCATTTAATCCTGACAATCATTGCATGAGGCTTTTTTTTTCAGATGAGAAATCTGAGTTGTGAGAAGGTTGAGCAACCTCCATAAACCAGAGTTTTGCTAAATTTCACAGTCTGAGACATTTCTTCCCTGGCAGATGAGTCACAAGATAATAAGTTGTGGAGGAATTACAAGTCTAAGTTTTTAACCAACTGAAGCTGTTGTACATGTGAAAATTGAACCAACTACTTTGTAGCCAGATCAGCATATTTCACAGTCACCTCTTTTTTGCTTTCTCTGCAGAATTCCACACAGGGTTCTGCTTAATGTTAAGCTACGAATGGCAACCTGGTTTAATTGTAACAGAAGTGGCACTTTTTCCCCATTACTGCTACTGCAGGAAGAAATGACTTTATGTTAACTGAAATGCACAACTTATATAGTGTATTATACCTGAATGTTACAAAGTTCTTAAGAAATTGACAGTGTAAGTCCTGTTATTTGACTTATATTGGAATAGTGTAGGAGGTGGATTGTACTAAAATTGAGCAAGTGAAAAAATGAGATTAAAAAAAAAGCCCCAAACAGCCAATTTCTCTTTAATTGAACTATATCATGTAATATTGTTTATTTCATTGCATTATTGTAATTAAAATCAAAAGTGCTGTTACTACCACATGTAATCCGTTTAGGTAAGTTTTTGTAATATAGTTAGCATGTCATCATATTTAATATTTCTTAGAAATATGCTTGGTAGAAAAATGGCCACATACATGGAAATCATTTTATTTTTCTTTGTTCAAATTTGCTGTCACATAATTTTACATCAGCAGTTAATACTGTTCTAAGCTTGGGAGAAGGCATTAAAACCATTATTTGGAATCTTATTTGAGGATCTCGGTACTATAAACACATTTGGGTAGGTGTAATCTATTTAAGAAAACACAGATCACGTATTCCTCTGAAGCTACTTTTTTCAAATGTTGAAAATATTAAGAAGTTGGAGATGATAACTCAGAATATTGCCTGCATGCGAATAACCTTGGCATTATAAAGTGAAACTAAGTGGATCCAAATAATTTAGTGAATATTTGGACCTCCTATACTAATTTTCTACTTTAAAAATGTCCATATTGAAATTATTCAAAGCTGAAAAGAGGACAGTTGCTTGAGCTGAGAAGAGTTATCTACCTATCTAACTAGATGCACATGTAACTTCATATGTGGAAAATTTATAACTAAAAGTATATAGCCAGTTTTATCATCTTTATCATTCTATTATTATACATTGCTAGTTGAGACATTAAAGATGTTTGATAATCATATTCCTCAGTTTTCTTCTTCTTCTTCTTCTTCTTCTTCTTCCTCTTTTTTTTTTTTGGTGGGGTTGAGGGGGAGATAGGGTCTCCCTCTGTCACCCAGGCTGGAGTGCAGTGGCACAATCATGGATCACTGCAGCCTGGAACTCCCAGGCTCAAATGATCCTGCATCAGCCTCCTGAGGAGCTGGAACTACAGGCAACTGTCACCACACTCAGCTCATTTTTTTTTTTTCTGTTATTTGTACAGATGGGGCTTCCATGTGTTGCCCAAGCTGGACTCAAACTCCTGGGCTCAAGTGATCCTCCCTGCTCGGCCTCCCAAAGTGCTGGGATTACAGGCATGAGCCATTATGCCCAGCTATATTCTTCAGTTTTTACCAGGGAAAAGGTTATGGTGTTTCAAAAAACAAAATCATCCATAGAATAAATAGGAAGCAAAGTAATTTGGTCAGATACTAAACTAAATTCCCCTAATCAAAGGTGAGACCCTCTGTCCCTAACTCCCTGGATTTAGGGGAGGAAAACAGGGATTGTAAACTTTGAGTAGATACCAAGACCAAGAACATGGGAGTATATATTATATCGCTGAATCCTGTAAGCTGGAGGATGCTGCCTCCTCTTGGGGACTTCTTCCCACGCAGAACCATATATTCGACTTGTCTTCTCCTACATCATTCCAGTCTCTGAGATCTTTGCCTGAGAACTAACCTCACTTAATTTATGCAGTCTTATCATTTTATCTCCCATGTTCAGTTTTGGCTTTTTGTTGGCTCTGGCTACCACTGATTTGATTGGCAGATGAGAATGTACTGATTATCTGCAGAGATGATTGCTTTACGAATCTAGTAGATGAAGAAGATTTATATCGATGATTGATTATTGGCAATAGTCATTTGGTGCTGGAAGCCAATTGAGCTAAAGGTTTTTTATTTCCCTCTTGTGATGTGTGTATATCAGTGTATAAACACATAGACGCAGCATTCCAACTAACATAATCTGTGATAAATATCTCATTCCAGTTTTCAGGAAATATTTTTGAGAGTGGGACATGGATGTAATAGGATGAGTTAACCATGCTCAGTAGTTCTCAGCACGCTCTTGTCAGTAGCCTGTGCGAGGCTTCCTCTCCTGCTTGACTGATTTCCTTTTCTCCTCCTTTTTCACACACATCCTTCTCATCCTCTCATGAACAATGTTTCTAAAATGTTGGTGTATATATTTTTCTTGTTATGTATAATTTCTACACTTTTTGTGTACATGCATTTTTATTCACCTAAGTTGTATTATACAATAGATCTTACTTGATTTTTAAAATTTTTCTTGCCCTATGGCTTTAAGATATATGTTATGATGTGAACCTGTAGTATATTTCTCCCAGCAAATTTTTAAGTGATAACCATCCAAGTAGTTACTAATCCTGTTGTGCATCAAAATATCTTATGGAAATTTTTGCTTATTTGTTTTTGTTTTGTTGCAAGACATATATACTAGATGCCACTCCCAGAAAACTCTCATTTGGAGATCTAGAGTACCAGCAAGTTTTAAACCTTTGTAATACTGGGGTTCAGTCAAGATTGAGAATCAAAAGTAGGTTTCAGCTCTACACAATTCCTTATATTTCAACTCATACCCTTTATGTTATAAATCCCAACAATTCAATTAAACCTGTTGCTTGAAGAGTATCAGTGTCCAATTAATGCTAATGTTTTAAAATAATAGGTTCACTGGAACCTTCTGCAGGATCTGATATTAATTTGTGACTCCTCCCGCTGAAAAGGTTATCTTAGTTTGCCTCTTCGCTTTTCCCAGTGTCTGAAATATAGAGTTGGGTACAAGCAGTGATTTTTGTTGTCGTCGTCTTTTGTTTTTAAAATTTTGTCTTAGGCTGGCTGGGCGTGGTTGCTCACACCTGGTATCCCAGCATTTTGGGAGGCCGAGGCGGGCAGATAACTTGAGGTCAGTATTTCACGGCCAGCCTGGCCAACATGGTGAAACTCCGTCTCTACTAAAAATACAAAAATTAGCTGGGTGTAGTGGCAGGCGCCTGTAATCCCAGCTACTTGGGAGACTGAGGAAGCTACTCAGGAGGCTGAGGTTACAGTGAGCCAAGATCGCACCACTGCACTCCAGCCTGGGAGACAGAGGGAGACTCTGTCTCAAAAACAAAAACAAAAACAAAACTAAAGAAATAGAGTGAAGAAACAGAAGGTGATCAATGGAAGCAAGAAAGCCAGTTAAGTTTACATTATTGATGTATATACCATCATGGACAACTGTGACTCAATCCTGTTTTTGACCTATGGAACCATGGAAAGTGTTCCACAAAAATGTTCTAGCAAATGATCAGAATGTGGGCATTTATCCAATAAGTTCTGCAGCTCTTTGTTTGAGGATTTACCCTCTACCCCACCCCAGGTGTTAAGTGAGCTCCCCTTCCCCTGTACTGTCAGGCTGTGCCTATGCGACCAGATGAGCAGTCACTCGACATTGGAGAAAGCCTAAAAGCTGCCACAGGGTTCCTTGAGATGGGATTCTGGAAGTTTGCAAAATGCTGTTCCCCACTGCTACGCTGAAACTAGCGGGGCCAAGGGAATGTATTGTGGACCTCAAGTAGTGTCTGCTTTCAATGACTTTCTCTTACTATCGTATTCTTCTTTGTTCTTTTTTTTCTTCCTGCCTGAAAATAAAAATATGTTCACATACCGTGTAAAAATCTAACACTAGGCAAGACAAGATCCTTTCCCATTTATAACTGCTTGATTTAATGGGAAAGGCAGATCATTCAATCCAAAATGGTGGTGGAAGAGATATGCAAATGGAACAACTGAGACTGTTTTTGCAAAATCACCTTAGGAAAGTCAGAGAAGGCTAAGTGGGAAGGGCTAATCCCTGAGATGCATCTTAAATAATGTTTACAAGAAAGCCCATGACAGAAAACAACCTGTTTCATTATCATGCACTACGATTATTTCCCTTCCATGTGCTTGCAGAAATAAATTATTCTGTTTTTGGCCTTCTCTCTTTACACATATTCTCATTGTCATTATGTATAATTTACCTTCTTTATTTGAGCGATTATTTGATTAATGTTGGGCTCCACAATTGACCAGAGGCCATTAGAACAGAAATATCTGTTTCCATTTATCTTCCTTGAATCCCAAGTCCTGACATACAGATAAATAAACAAACAGATGAAATGATAGAGTCCCAGTATTGATATTTAAGAGTCCAATGCTTTAGCAATCCCTTTAATATAAACTTAATGTATGACTTTAGGAAGGTCATTTTTCTTTCATGGGCCTCAGTCTTCACAGTTGGTTATTGCATTTAGAGTCCTAAAATGGACCTTCTAGTTGAGTCTTTAATGACTCAAAATACCATGAAGATAACTTTGGCATTTTGTTTTTCAATAAATCAGTAATAGCCATTCTTCGTTGAGGCATTTGCCTTGGAAAAGAATCAACCATCTTTACATAGCCATATAGCATTTACTTCCTCAGACTGTGGCTCACATCTACACAGGTCCAAACCCTTACCTCTCTTAACCCTTTACATACAGTGCACTTTTATATAATCTTATGCTAGAAAGAGAAGTGTTTATTATTTGAATATCAAACAACATAGACATGAGCATGCTTCCATTTGGAAAATCTTCTTGGTTCTATTGTCTGAAATATCCACCAAGTAGATCTGTAACCAGGGCATATTTAAAGCCACTATATATTTTGTTCTTTATTTTTAAAAAGAGTGTTTTTTTTTTAATAAAGCATGTGGAATTGCTGTGTTAATATAAATCAGGTAATGACAGAGTTGATTTGTAGTGTTGGGTCAGCCCTCATTATCTGGAAGATCCATGAAGTCTCAGATGTGTCACTAAGTCATACAGTCTTTGGAGAGTTGGGGCAAAAACAGAGATCTGGTAAATTCACTGTGAAACATGGTTGCCATAGACAATCATGGCATGTTTCTAAAAGCAGAATAAATCCTCATTGGTAGAAAGTCACAAGATGATGGCCCAAATAGTCTTATTTCATGCATCCAGACCTCTTGTTACCCTCTTGTGTACCCAATTACAAAGTCAGGAGAGAGGTAACACATTCACAATGGATGTGCCTCCTCATATATAGAAGGATACACACGACCCTACTGGGTATGCATCCACAACTGCAGAGAAGAGAATACACTCTGAGAAAAACTATCTAGTGAGCTACACATTTCCTTCAAACTTTCTGAGTTGTCAGCAGAACACAATGTCCCGTGCCGAAAATTATGTCAGCCTTTCCCCCCAGAAATCACTCCATAAAAATTTAACTCTGCGCCATTTCAAATTCATCTGAGAAAAGGAGAGATAAAGTATCCTTAAATCAAAGAGATTTATGTATTCCAATAAAGCTGCAAGATTTTGTTTTGATAGCAATAATGCAAAAGCCCACAAATTAAATGCTCTTGAGGAATGATTATGGCTACAGGAGTTATTTTGTTTTTATCAGGATTGAATAGCTGTGTAACTTGTCTCTTATAGTTGTACAGATTGCAGTTGTATTGATAAGTGGTTTATGAGAAATGGTGTTGAATGAGGAGGAAAGTACAATTTACTTTTAATTTGATTTCATTTGGTAAACCTGACTTTATAGCTTGTGTTGTGCTTATTTATTATTCACCATCCATGATACAAAGTAACCTGCCACCAGGGACATCAATTATGACCCGCCACCTCCCCACTCAATGAAGATTGCTGTCATCAGAAGGAATGCCACGCTGTCTGCCCTTGTGTCAGTGATGAGTCAGTGTAAAATTTCCTCTGACCTCGAAGGGAGTTGCTGCTTCTTCGCTCTCCCTATTGCCAGAGGGTCCTTTACTTTACTTGGCATTCACTAAAGAGCCACAGAGGCAGAATAGACTGATCAAGCAATCCAGAGGCCAGTCAAGATAAATTAGATGCTTAATTTATATGCCAGGCTTTGCAGACAGACTAATTACACAAAGACAGTTTGATAAAGTAATATAAGACTCTGTACATATTAGCCAGAGCCTGCTTCCGTGAAATTATTGCTGATATATGTGCTATGGGCTTTGAGATTTCATATGCGCAATTGTTCAGCGGGCACTATGAAACACATTCTATAAAGGTATTAAGACTGGGTGCTATCTGCCAATCTTTTCTAATTTTATGCTGCCACTAAGAGACTATTCTTCCTTGGCTTTGTGATTTTATAGCACTCATTGAGATGAATGTGAAACAGTTAAACAGGAAATCTGAAGATACGATGGCCAAGAAAGACACTGGAAATGAAGCACAGACAATTTTCATGGACCAAGCCACTAAAATATTGGTGAAAATGGGCCTTTTGAAGAATCACGCTGGATCTAAAGCTCTTGCCTTATCTCTTGAGAATTCAGCCTGAGTGACCAGAGACACAGAATACAAGATAGGAGCTGAAACACACCGATAGAACAAGAGAAACCTTTGGCTGCTAATGTTATATTGCAAGATCACAGGATCAAGGACAGACTTTATACTCCAGAACTTTGTGTTTGTGGACAGTGGCTAATAGGGGCAGCCAATAGCTCATGTTCTTGGAATAGCTTTAAACACTGTAATTGAAATGTAAGCTTCACCTAATTGCGTAAGAGAGGCCAAGAATTGACTGCATTTAGTATAAATACTAATGGAAAGAAAAGGATATTTTAAAGTGAAGGGTATGAGAGATGAGATAATTGGGAGAAGAAAAGAGTTTTAGGTAATTGAATGAGAAGTTTGAGGATATTAGTAGAGCCAGAAGAGAAACAGCTCTCATAATTACAAGAAGGTAAAATTTTTTAGAAGTTCCCAGATATGAGAAGATAGCATCAGAATCACACACACACACACACACACACACACACGTGCGCACACACACACACACACAAAGAAAAGTATTCATTTATTCCCAGAGAAGGATATTTAAAGCAAATACACATATAAAATAAACAAAAAATATATCCAAAAAGTCATTGCGGCAACGTACTAGGACACAGAATTTCTAGATGGGATAAGCACTGCCTATAGCAAAGTCAGACCTGAATAAATTTCCTCTGATTGTTCTACATGTTACGCTTCCAGTATAGTGGCTGCTCCCAGGTGAATAATGGTGCAGAGGTCATGGATATCTGGGCCATCGTATACATTCATTCCTTTTCCTAGTTAGTTTTTAAGAGACACTTTCATCCTTACCTGAACTTTGGTTCGGAAACCTCATACCCTGGGGCTTCATAGAAGTTTTGACATTAAAAGGCCTCAATGTAGCTTCTCTAGAATTTCTGAAGAAAGTTTCAATTAATGATTTACAATTTCTCAAGGGAATGTGTTAAGTTCCTGGACATCTAAAATCAGTTTCAAAAAAATTCATGTTCAACCCATGATTTAGCCTTTCCATAGTGTTAGAGTACCTAATATCTCCTCTTTGATCTGTAGAATGATCAAGAAAATAATTGTGGCTACAGACAAGTGCCTTTACATCCCTAAACTCCATGATACTTGGTTTGCCAACAGAGTTTCCTTGGCAACATGCTTTAGTTATGTGTTACGCTCTCTAATTCCTCCTCTGACTCAATTTATATCAGCATGAACTTGCTTTAACAACAACAACAACAGCAACAACAACACCACCACAATCCTATATTGAAATTCTTTACTGAATCATAAACTGCTGATCACAAGTGCATGCTGGGAGGCAACATAGCATCCTCCATAAGTATAAAAGGTCTGTAAGTTCTGAAGGTAGACTTCCTCGGTTCTGTATTTTGCCAGAATGTAATGTTAGACATGTTATTTTTAAATCTTCAGATTATAATTTTTTGTCAGTTTATTTAATAATATAGCAATAATAATGCCTATGTCACTGGATTGCAAAGGGAATTAAATAGCATAATGTGTGCAAGAAGCTTAGCGGCATGCTTGGCACACAATTGGCATTTAACAAAATTTCAGCTGCTACAGACTTCTCACCAGACTAGAACACTTTTTTTTTTCTAGAAACACATATGGATAATATTTCAAATGAAATAGAGAGTGAATTCTTTACAATCTCAAAAGTACAGTGCTGTCAGTTTCACACAAAAAATGTATACTTCTCTTTCACAGATACACAGATGAAGATGACATCTATGGAATCTTTTCCTTGCAATTGATGCATTCTTTAGTCCAGTAATATCATCTCACTTTGTATCCAAGAGATCCTCTCTGTTCATGTAGAATTCAGGTAAGTCCCCTAAACTTCTTGGTTTTCCATCTGTGGAAAAATTGTGGTGGGAATATTTGTACACCAATGCTACTATTTTATGGCTTTCAGTTACCAGACTTATAAAAACCTCAGTTTTATCTAAAAAGTTAACTTTAATATAATGTTTAATCAGTGACTAAAATATCTTCATTCTTGGCTTATTTCCAAGTTTAATTTCTAGCCTAATGACATAGAAATGACTAATTCCTCTGGCACAAGAAAGTAATCCGTAAATTAAATATTCTTATGCCTGTATTCCAAACTTAAAATTGCTTGTTGGAAGTAAGGATTGAATGGAGTATTTGATTACTATCTTGAATAAATTTATTAATTTATTCAAAACTCATTTGAGTGTCTATAATGTGCTAGATACATGCTAACTTCTAAAGAAAAAAGTATATATATGTTTTTATATTTGCTTTATAATTCATAAAGTTCTTTTGAGTGACATTATCTATTTTAACATTTACGGTAATCCAATAAGAAAGGTGAATGATCTCCCATTTTAAGATAAAGAGTTTGATTGTGGGAGATGCCAAGTGACTTTTACATCATCCTATAGTTAAGTACTGGACAGCAGGTGGAAACAATCTATTAAAATTATATGTCATTTCCAATCAAACTGTACTCATTCTAAAGTTTTGTATTTGTTTGTTTTACCACATAAGTCAGGAAACATCCAGTTCAATACTTGTCTTTGTCAAAACTTTAATCCTACAATAAATAAAATCTCCTTTCTTAGCCTGGGTCAGTTTTAGGATATACTGCATTTCTGAATGATGAACTAACACAGTGAAAAGCAATACATTATGCAGAGTCGGAGGGCCTGGAAAAATCAGCTGCTGTTGTTTTAGCTAATATATAATGATTTCAGGTTTTCTGACTAATGAAACAGAGAATGCCATGTTTCTCCCTAAATGGTGCAATTTCAGCTCTCAGGCTGGAACTTTATCAGAAATGCAGATTTAGAAAAACATATGCATCTGCTCAGTAGAATGGGCTATGTGAATGCTTGTGAATCTTTATTTTGGTAAACCTGATGATTTGAAAGCAGAGAGAATGATTAAGTTCCCGTGATTAGTAAATAAGGGGTTTGGGACTCAAATCCATTTCTCTCTGGCTTCTAAACCACAGCCCCTGCTCCTGTCTAATGGAGTCTTCTGAGTGTTCTTCTTTCCATTATGGGAATGGGGAAGCTCCTTCTTCTCTGTAGCCTCAGTGCCAAGCATATTATGGGTGTTCAGTAAATAGGTGGTGAATTGCCTGTGTGGATGAACTTTTCATCATAGCACCAAATACCTCCCTAAGTACTCCATTTTATGGGGCTGGAGGTTTTAAACTGGCCTAGCCAGGGTCAGTTGCCTTGTCATGTTATTGAAATTACTTATTAACACTGTTTATAACAGCCTCATCCAGAAAGTGATTGTTTCATGTCAGTGAACTCACAGCATCTGATGGTGTCCATTCCATTTTCACAGGTGCACCTTTACCCACACACACACAAACATGGCAAAATGATGTTGTTATTATCGGTTTTTTTAAAAAAAATATTTACTTGTGATTAGCTTATGAGCTAAAATCTGGCCCCTGAAATTTCCATTATGTTTTCTGTCCTTTTTAGGGGGACAAACATGTAGTTTAATTGTCTATATATCCATATATATAATCTCAATATTTATATTACAGTCCTTTCCAGCTATTGCCAATTAAATACAAGGCCACCAAGGTTATTTTTCTTCTAAAAATACTTTCCTTTGACCATCATGAGCACAACTAATACCATGACCAAGGACACTTTCTGTAAAATATCTCCATGGAATTTCAATGTCAGTGAAAAAAAATATGTAGAAAAGAGAATTACCTTAAAGGCAAGTTAAATATTGAGACAACACATACCTTGGTATGTATAGTAATTGCAAAAAACAATTTGATGAACATTTAAAGTTCAAACTGCCTAGAATTTTTTTCCAATGAAAAGAATATTGCAATGCATTGTACATAAACAATGTATTGTAATTAAATATTATTCAGTATAAAACTGTATATTTTAAAATATATGCTGTTATACCCAAATATATGTTTATGTATATCTAATATATGTATGTTAAAATTAATTTAACCCTCTATCTCCCAAAAAGATTTATCACAAAGTACATTTCAAGACAGCAATGACATGTTTATATTTTGTTCACAGTTATACCTTCAATACCTCAAACATTACCAGCCATACAGTAGGTAATCAATAAATGTTTATTGACTTCATTACCAATGAAACTAATCCTAAGAATTTCTAATGGTAATAGCTTTATGCTAGGCATTAGCTTACCAATGATAATTCGAAGATGAATTTGATCTGTTCACCGTCTTTAAGGACCTACTAGTGTGTTGATTTTTATAAAAACATATAGGGTAGGCATCACTTTCAGTTAGTCCCATGTCCCAAAGTTGGAAGCCAAGGCTCCGTGAGACTGAGAGTCTCGCTCAAGTTCAACTATCTAACTGGGGCAAAGCCAAGGCTACAACAAATAATATCTATCAGAAATGTCTTTCAGAAATTGTTCTGTGTGCCAACAATTAAACTGCAAATGTTTAGAGTCAGGAAACTAAATGTGTAAACCTGAAGCAGCCCGTTAATGGACTCAGCCTCTGTCATGATTCTCAGTAAAAAAGCTAAAGGATACTTGGGGTGGTCCCAAGGAACTCAAACCTTTAACATGATTCGTGAGCATAAGAAGAGCTCTTGGAGAAGGATTTTTCCCAGAGTCCCTAGAATTCCTGAAGCTATGGGTGGAAGACATGAGGGAAGTGCTGGGCCAAGGTTTTTATCTGTGAAAGGCACTGGTTTTGAAGCCTAAAATAAGGTCACATGGTTTTACTAATTTCTAGTGTTTTTTTACAAAAATAGTTATTATGAGCATTGCACATTGAGTTGTCACTTTGAACACCTGGCAGTTACAACAGTCTGGCTTTGTGTCCCAAAGGAAAGACGTACGGATACACTACCAAAGATTGGAACAAGTAGCACTACATATTTCTTCCATAAGTACATACGTTAATATATATTAAGTGCCTTACAAATGGACATGTCTTTAAATCATTTATTTCTAATTTTAGGACAACGTTTTCAAGAAACAATCTCAAATAAGGATAGACTTTTTTGAGAAAATGGTATATGCATTTTTTTCAAATAATGGAAAGAAGAAAATATTCAACATACAATGGCCTTAGGGTTGTATGATGTGTGTGTGTGAGTGAGTGAGTGTGTGTGTGTTTTCATTTTGTGACTACGTAACTACTACCTAAAATAGTTAATAGTTGTAAATGCAAAGCATTGCTTTCATAGTGATAAGTTGCAGTGGAAAATTATTTCACTTGATAGGATTTAACTTTCTCAAAGTATTATTTCTCAAATAGCATATTCCTAGGCTCCAAAAGGACATATTTGTAGCAGTCTGAGAAAATTACATTTTTCCCTTTGGAAAAGAGATGATTCATTACTCAAATTTAGGAAACACTGTTTATTATAAAGTGTAAAGCCAAGTATATAACATATGCATGTGTTAACACACACAAACTTACACAAAATCCTAAAAGAAAATAAAAATGTTAAATATTATTTTATTTTCAGAATATTTTTATTTTAATGAATGTATACTTTCTTTACATCAAAAACAAGCAAAACAGTAAAAATACCATAAAGCCATATGAAATTTACCAGTTATTGAATAATGAAGTCCAAGTACATCTTATTTAGTTTCATTGTCTTTTACTTAGAATCACTTTTAACTCAAAATTTTATGCTTCAGCTCTACAGCTATCAGGCCATTTTGTAGTTTACTAATTGGCCAAGATCTGTTGAGAACATTTTAGCATTTTTTAAATCTTTAAACATATGTTCAGTAAAGTTACAATAATATTGCCTTTCTGATCAATTCTGGATTGTTTTAACACAGAAAAAGACATTTCCTATAGTTTCAATAAAAGTGTATTATAAATTATTAACTATATTACTATTAAGATTAATAATAATTATAATTATAGCCTGAGTAATGGATGAGTTTGATTCTCCACAGAGGAAAAGGATAAAAAGAAAGAGGTGCTTTTGAATCATTTAATTTGTTAGGGCGTTTTACTTGTGAGGTTGGTATTATTAATGCTAGATGACGAGTTAGTGGGTGCAGCGCACCAGCATGGCACATGTATACATATGTAACTAACCTGCACATTGTGCACATGTACCCTAAAACTTAAAGTATAATTATAAAAATAAATAAATAACAAAGTTAACACAGAGAAGGTAGCAACTTTAATCAAAGTTACATAAGTTGTATATAGGTGAGAATGCCAGAATTTGAATTTGAACCTTTGGTCTCTACATACACTTTTTCACCATTCCTAGGCATTCCTGTCTCTTAAGTCCCCTTAAAGATGAAGCCAAGATTCTTACCTTGTCCCATGCAACCCTTTATCTCTGCATGTCACATCTCACCCTCCCTTTACTGTCAGTTCCACTGAAACCAGCTTCCCCATGGTCAGTCTGGACATCCAAATTCACCTGGTATTTTTCTTTTCTTTCTTCAACTCAATTAAAAAATACTTCTACATCTTTTTCCTCGGGTTTACTGCTATGGACTACACACATCAGATGCTGAGAAATATGCAGTTAAGATACAGATATTCTTCAGAGTCATTTTCATCATCTGCTATTCTTCAACTTATCATTTTAAATATGCTCTGAAGATGTTTTTAAAGTACAATCTAGGCCAGGCATGGTGGCTCATGCCTGTAATCCCAGCACTTTGGGGGGCTGAGGTGGGAGAATTACCTGAGCTCAGGAATTCAAGACCAGCCTGGGAAACACAGCGAAACCCCGTCTCTATTAAAATAGAAAAAATTAGCCGGGCATGTCAGCGGGCGCCTGTAATCCCAGCTACTCGGGAGGCTGAGGTGGTAGAATCGCTTGAACCTGGGAGGCGGAGGTTACAGCAAGCCGAGATTGTGCCACTGCACTCCAGCCTGGGCAACAGAGTGAGACTCTGTCTCCAAAAAAAAAGATACCATCTAAAACTTGAAAGAGGAGTTTCATAATTCTGAATGGCTATTAGAAAACACATTAGAAAACACACACACGTGTGCACATGCACACACACACACACACATCCCCCTTATATCTATTTCTATCTGTGCATGCTTGTATGTCTATATTTTGCCATCAGACTCATGGAGTTCAAAAGCAACACTGGCTTTCATTGAATGCGCCTATAGCCATATTAGCAGAGTGCTATTGCTGCTGGCTCAGTGCTTATTTAAATGGAATAGCAGGGCCATTTCTCCCCATGTTATGGGCTTCAGTGCACAGCAGAGAGCAGCTAAGGATTTCTTGGCACACATCTGAGTGACTCTCCACAGAGGTCACCTAAGGACACAAGAAATTGGAGGCCAGATAAATATCCCTTTTGCATCTTCAAAGAGTGACCTTTCCAGGTGTGCTTAAAGGAATGGGATTTTTCTTCTACTGCCAAGGACAAGAATCTGGCCTAAGCTCAAATGTTAACAACAACAAAAAATGAATTCTAAGATGCCACTTCCTCATCAGAGCTTTCTAAGGTGGGAGCATTCATTGTCAGTGTGAATTCTGTACCAGGAAGAAAATCACCAGAACAACGGTGCTAAATTTGAACCAGGGCACTGTAGGAAGTGTGGGTGCAAGTGTGGACTTTGTACACAGATGAACCAAAATTTGTACCTGTTCACCCGAGTTCTACCTTCTAGCAGTGGTCTTTTGTGATCTGATGGACCCCAAGATAAGGATTTGAGAAAAGAGGTCCCAGGAAGTACCTTCTTACTTAGTAAGGGGGAGTGCTTAGCAGTGAGCCAGAGAGACTGGAAAGGATTAGTAGTTAACAAAGGATATTTTAATAAGCAGGTTACAGTTATGGGCAACTGAGCCTCAGTCCCATTGGGAAACTCTAAGAGACAGTATAGAACTTGCCTCAGATTTGTCCCACCAGGTAGGCCAAGAAACTAGGTGTTTTTCTTCTAAATTATTTTAGTCATTGCCTGAAGTTACTTCTGAGACCATTAACATCCTGGCACTCTAGTGGAGTGGCAGGAAGGCCCTATGAATATATATTGGAAACATGAGTATGATAGGAACATGGGTGGGGCCCCTGCTTTTCTAGGTAGGTGACTTAACTGCTCTTACCTTCATCTGTACATTGGGTAGAATCATCAGTGTTTTACAAAGTGTTATTAAACATCGTCTGGAATTACATAAATAAAATGTCTAACAATGCCCATTCCCAACGACTACACAAAGGAAAGCATAGCTATATTTCACTTTTAAGGGGTGATTGACAAAGGGTCCATTTAAATATTCTTAGGACACTATAAGTTTTAAGGCAGTCAACTCTCTGGGCCTCATGATGAAAGTCCTTGTAAAATAATATTTGAAGTGCTTTTATCTAAGGATAGAGGTGCTTTATTTGAAGGTAAGGATAGGGGTAAGAATGAATTATGAGCCCACTTACTAGGTAGCAAATGTGTATTAACTCCAGGGAAAGAAAAGTTCACATAGAAGGAGGGAGGAAGTGAATTAATTACAAAGCATCTTGTTAAATAATTGTAAGAACCAGAGAAAAGGCTAAAAGAATTATGGTTCCACATGCTGACTGTGGCCATGTCTACACTGAGCAAACAGGTCAACTTATGTAACCAGGAAAAGAAAGAAAACATGCAAAGAAGAGGAGACAGCCTGAAACAATGAAATTTTCAGGTTCTATCTTGGTGCGTGGACATCTAAATATATCAATTTACCTAGAAGAGTTATTTATGCATTATGTTCAGTACCCTCTCTGAATATCTGTGCATGCAATGTCTGTGTTTAAGTTATCAATATATGAAAATAGGATCTTTCCTTGGGTTTTATAGGAAAGGTGTAATTACCTTTTCATGTATAACAAGAACAGTAAAATATGCTATAACAGATAAAACCAATGCAAAATAATTTTAAGTCCATGTAAGGGTATTCTATTTGATATAATTAGGTAACTTAATTGCCCTTTTAGGACTATTTCAGATTCAAAGCTTAGTTTAAGCCTCATCTGAGATTTGAAATTTAACAGCATGCAGTTCTATGTGAGATATGTGAAAGCAGACAGAGAACTGGTTTGAAATTATGACTGTGTCCTTTACTAGACAGAAGACAATAACATAATCTCTGCAACCCTCAGTTTGCTGGGCTACCTGGTGAGAGTAACAATTCTTACCTTGGATGAAATATATTTGCCAGTCTAGAGTACTTCCTGGTGCTCATAGCATCATAACTCAGATATAATTCATTTAATCAGTGCTCCTATGGGATGTTTTCATAGTCCAATGCATGACATGTGGGACAGTTTCCGCATATGAGCCAGGATGAACAAATTACTGTGTGGCATGAATCTACAGAGTACATGTGCTAGAGGTACCACATATATTCATTACTGGAGGTGCCACATATATTCAATTATTCACAATACTTGTCAATGACTATCAAATATGGGACCATTTAAGAACCTTAGAAAAAAAATACACAGAAGATCTAGCCATAGTTTACAAGTTGTTTGTTTTAATAGGGAATCCATTTATATAATTAGCTATATAATTAATTACAATAAAGTATTGCTAGGGATGTTTGACAAAAATCAGGAATTAATAATTATGAGTAATATCTGCAGTTGACACTAAGGTAGGCAGTGAGGCATATGGAGGTAAGAACAAGAATCTGAAGACTGTGTGTTACAGCCCTACTTCTGGTACTAACTATTAGAATGACTACAGGCAAGACATTTAACCTCTATATGCTTTAAATTTCATCATCTATAATATGGAATCCTTATGGGCCGTACAATTTTTTTGGTGGGGGGAAACACAGGGTGGGTAATTAGCATGTTGTCTGATATGTGGCAGAGGCTAATTAAGTGTTGGCTTTTATTTTTATGTCTTAGATTTTATTTTATTTATTTATTTATTTTATTTTATTTTTTGAGACAGAGTCTTGCCCTGTCACTCAGGCTGAAGCACAGTGGCGCAATCTCAGCTCACTGCAAGCTCCGCCTCCTGGGTTCATGCCATTCTCCTGCCTCAGCCTCCTGAGTAGCTGGGATTACAGGCGCCAGCCACCACGCCCAGCTCATTTTTTTTTTGTTTTTGTATTGTTTGTAGAAACGAGGTTTCACCGTCTTAGCCAGGATGGTCTCAATCTCCTGACCTCGTGATCTGCCCGCCTCAGCCTCCCAAAGTGCTGGGATTACAGGCGTGAGCCACCGCGCCCAGCCGTGTCCTAGATTTTAGATGAAGGGCTTTATGAATGCCATTGAATTTGATCAATATGATGAACTAAGGCTAATGTCATACTCATTTTATAGATGGAGAAATTTGGCTTCAAGACATTATTTTAACTTGCCCAGTTTTACACAGATAATCTATGACTAAGACAGGTTTTCTTCTATATGAGTGCAATGCAAGCTCTTACCCACACCACCATATATGCTCTTTGAAAAATCAGGCAAAGCAAGGAGAAAAGTCAGGATAATGTCTTTGTTGGAAACGCAGACTTGGACAATTAAAGGATGTTGGCATTTAAAAAGTGAGGGGGCCTGTGGTGCTTAGAGGCCAGGCACAGTAGCTCATGCCTGCAATCCTAGAACTTTAGGAGGCCAAGGCAGGAGGAGAGCTTGAGGCCAGAAGATTGAGACCAGCCTGGGCAACATAGAAAGACCCTGTCTCTACAGGAATAACTAAAACAAAAACAAAACACTGAACAACTTAACTTGGCATGGAGGTGCGCACCTGTAGTTGTGGCTTGACTTTTCAAGCTAGAGGTCAGAGTGAGCTATGGTCACGCCACTGCACTCCAGCCTGGGCAACAGAGCAAGACCCTTATCCCTCCCCTCCCCCAAAAAGGAGGGCTTATAATCTTATAATTGTGCCTGAAAAACAGTAGGTGGGGCTTGCTAATCTGTATCTAAGGTCCCGCTCTGTTTGATGTGGTTGATAATGTAATCATGATTGAAGCTAAGATTTAGCTGATATTGAAGAGAGTTGACAAGAAAATAACCCCTCTTTCTAACAGGGCATATTGCCTTCTCTATGTAAGATTTTAATATATACTTAAAAAGGGCATAACCCAAATATCTTTTTTTCTACTCAAGAATCTAAATTAGCCTAGGTTCCTGAGACCAAGGGAAGACCCAAAAGAGAAAAACTGGTAAGTCTATGTGGGTGTTTTAAAAAGTCTGCTGTGAAAGTTCAGAAAACCAAATGACTAATTCAGACTGGGTACAGCTAGAAAGATGATCATGCAAGATTAGTCTTACCTTGAGGCTGTAAAAAGATGTGTAAGCTATTATTGTCCCATAATGAGTGTTTTATTGATAGTAGATTTTAACCCCCTTTGCTCAATTACCTTTTATTTTACTTTCTTCAAACCCTCCATTCTCTAGGTGGCCATCTATTCAGTTATCTGCTCCAAAAACAAGTCATTAAACATATCTAGCAGTAAACAGCAAATATACTGAAACTAGCCTATCTTACAAGGAGTGCATATTCAGCAGGTTAAGATGAGTTAATGGTATTTCTTAAATCTTGAGAGGGGGTTTCCTTCAGCTGTGGTAATTAACATGTTTGAAAACTAGAATTAATAAATAATCATAGCAAGTTCAACTTCAATTACCATTACAAATGTTTGTATTTATTTTTGCAAAACAATTGACATCTAATTAGCATGTTAAAAGCTACTTGTGTTCAGATATTAATCAGACAGCTTCTAAAAATCTTAAGAGTTATTTATTAAGGATAAGCCAGACATATGCATAACCATAATTAACTCATAACACTACATGATCTACTACTCAAATAACTGTTAGAACTATGACCATAGACTCACCTGTTTATTCATTCAAAAATATGATACAGCAGAAGCCAATTATTCCCTAAAATATACTAAGATTATTACAGCTAAGTGATGTGTGTCTCCTCTATCTTACTCCAGAACGCTAAAACTTATAGGTACCAAAGGATATATATATATCCTACTAAACAAAACTAGCTTTGCTTATAAAGCTTCTTCCAAATTTTAGTGCCCCTATAATGGTTTGATCATGTTCTATTACTTCTTATTGCATTGTATGATATTTGTTTACAAGTTAAACATTCCCATGTGTTGCGAACTTCCAAAAAATGATACTGAAGTCTTTTATTTTGTATTCCCAGTTCATGACATGATTGTTTAGAAAATAACAGACATCTACAAAGTCTATAAAACAGGATGGAATATCTACTGGTGTGATCTGTTCTTAAACTGTGCACTTTTTAAGTCTTTTCGAAGAGAGTTAACTCATGGAAAAGTTCAGGCTTTGACATTAGACAGACCTAGAATGAGAAGCATGCCTCGGCCCTGCTCTACCTAACGTGAGCTAATCATGTAACCTCTGAACCTCAGATACCTCATCTGTAAAGGAGGAATTATATTCCTTACCTCAGAGTGTTGGCAAGTATTTCATGAGGTAAATATAAATTCCACCCGCTATGAGCATTAAGAGACCTCTTTCCTGCAACTCATACATCAGCTATAAAAGGCTTCCCTTTCATCCTTAGCCCAGTTTGTGGCATGAAGTGAGCCCTTGGAATGTATAATTTTCCTTTGTCTCTTTTAAATGTAGAAATATGATAAACTTCATAAATGAGATTGCATTTGCAGAAAATCCACACTGGTCCCAAGAACTCATTCCATTGCACAGCACTTGTTCAGCCTCTGATAGAAGGAAATGTAAATGTGGAGCCATTCTTATCTTTGCCTGGAAGTTTCCAATTGCATGGCTCTGGAGAGCAGTCTCACTGACTCAACGAATGTGGCTTGGCCCAGTTTGCATGCAGCTTGCAGATGTTCCTTGGATTTCAGTAGTTCTGTCCTGCTCTCTCTGTCCCAGGGTATAATGTGTTTTCCCTGACTCAAACCTTCCTTGTTTGGAAGGCAGTAAAATAGTCTGAAAAGCAGTTTTTCTGTTTTTGTTTTTTTAATCAAATGGAAGAAAGTGGAGCAGAGCCAGCTCTTGAAATGAAATATAAAAGCAAGCCAAGTGAAAATGCTAATATTTCAATTGCTACCCTGGGTACAGAAACTCAGAAGTGTTAACAAAGAAATCTGAGTTCATAGCTCAAGGAGCCCTTACTTCTATATAGCTTAGAATAGACATTGCCTTTGATAGCATGTTGAGAGAGAAGTCAGTCTACCCGGTTAGGTCATCTCTTGTGACTGGGACCTC
Organism: Gorilla gorilla gorilla; assembly: GCF_029281585.2. Lineage (NCBI taxonomy): Eukaryota > Metazoa > Chordata > Mammalia > Primates > Hominidae > Gorilla > Gorilla gorilla. Next base: position 93,488,314 of record NC_073242.2, read on the forward strand.
AGTATCTCATTTTTCAGTGCCTCCATCATTGATTTGTTTGTTTGTTTGTGCTTTGTTTGTATGTTCAGCAGCAGCTTTTAAAATGTCTACCAATGATGCCCCATTTCAGGTATCTCGGCCCTTTTTATCCCCTCCCCTTTAGTCTAGGCTGGAACTAATGATTTGCTTCTAACAAACAAAATTTAGCAAAAGGAATGGGATATAACTTATGAGATTAGGTTATAAAAAAAGTCTGGTTTCTGTTTTGTTCAGCATCTCTTGCTTTCACATTTGTTCATTCTGATGGAAGGCAGCTGCCATTTTGCGAGCTGTTCTATGGAGAGGCCCACGTGGTTAGGAAATGGGGGACGCATCCAGCCAACCACCAGAGAAAAACTGCAGTCGTCTGTCCACTCACCCCAAAGAAACTAAATCTGAACAATAGAAAATATTATGAACTAAATAAAAATGAAATTGGTCGGGCGTGGTGGCTTACGCCTGTAATCCCAGCACTTTGGGATGCTGAGGTGGGTGGATCACGAGGTCAAGTGATCCAGACCATCCTGGCCAACATGGTGAAACCCCATCTCTACTAAAAATACAAAACTTAGCTGGGCATGGCAACGCGCGCCTGTAGTCCCAGCTGCTCGGGAGGCTGAGGCAGGAGAATCTCTTGAACCCAGGAGGCGGAGATTGCAGTGAGCTGAGATCTCGCCACTGCACTCCAACCTGACGACAGTGTGAGACTCCGTCTCAAAAAACAAACAAACAAAAATTAAATCAATCATGTCAAAACATATCAAATTTTTTGGGATGTACCAAAACAGTGCTCAGAGAAAAACTCATAACATTGAATTTTTATTTTGTAAAAAAGAAAGATTTCTGATCAATAATCTAGGCTTTCAACTTTAAAAAGTAGAGAAATGAGACAAAAAATGAATTTGAGGCACGTAGAAGAAAATAAGAAAGAAATAATAGCAGAAATCAATGAAATAGAAACAGAAAAGAACATAGGAAAAATCACTAAAACCAAAAGCTGGTTCTTTGAAAAAGTAAACTGATAAACATCTAGCAAGACTGACAAGAAAGAGAAACAAATAATCAATATTAGTAATGAAAGAAAGGTTATCACCACAGACCACATAGACACTACAAAAAATTTAAGAGAACACTACCAACAACTCTACACACATAAATTTAACAATTTTCAAGAAATGAACTAGTTCCTGAGAAGCCATAAACCAAAAAATACTCGCTAAGAATGAAAGAAAACTTTATAGTCCTATAATTACTAAATAAATTGAATTAATACTTAAGAAGTCAGTTTTATTTTCAAAGTTTTTGCAGAAGCAATCAGAACGGTTTCCTGTGTATAGTACCCTGTGGCCTACCTGGGAACTTTAGAGTGGTCTATCCTGTTGGTCATTTTTTAAAGGCTAATGAATACTGCTTAGCGTCAGAATCATGCAAGAAGGGCTCATAGGTGATCCCAGAAGTTCATAAACAAATATATGATGTCTCCTTTTTGAATTCCTCTCTCTTCATTTCTTCTATACTTTACAGCTCCCTGAGATTCCTTTTGAGAATTTTCATCCAGAAAGCTGGGGCTTTATTTACACTGTTCTGCCATGCACTTCCTATAAATGCACCTACATCTGGGGCCAAGTGGTAGAAAAAGAGAGAAAGGAAAAATAATCAGGAAGTTTATTTTATCCTCTTGAGACCCATGGTTTTCCCTCCAGTGTTCAGTGCCTATGGGCTATCCTGGCCTGAGGAACAATAGAATGGAGAAAAGAAAAATAATAGAAAAGAGAAGATTTTTTCTACTACCTAGGAATGTTAAGAGACCTCTTTCCTGCATCTCCTGCATGAACTATAAGCTTGTCTTTCAGCCCTCACTGCTAGGGCTATAGCCCAATTTCTGTTTTGGCATTGCCTTGAGTATAGGCTGGGAGACACTAAAAGGGGAGAAAAAAGATAATTCCAATGGTACTTAAATTCTTGTTTTCTTCCTCAATCTGCCTGTTGCTCTCTATTTAGAGTCCTCAAATAGCTGCTACATTTATTCTGTTCAGGTTTTACAACACATTCAGTGGGGAAAAGAAAAATATGTTTTTCCCTAAAATTTAAACGTGTCTCAGAATTGGAGTATTTCCTAATATTTTTGTAGGTTTTGTTTCGTGTTAAAATAAAGAAATTCCTAGTACCACTCAGAAAATACCATTACCTATTTCATGGTACACATTTTTTTAAATGAATGTATGTTCTACTTCTAGGGGAAATGTATTTTAAAAATCCGTGATATGCACTATTGCGGAACGACTTAAGAGTAGTGTAAATATTCTCACGATGTAAAAGTGCATTGTACTGTCTGATAAATACAATGATAGGTTTTGCTGGCCTGTGTCTTTGGAGGATCTCACTAGAACATTTGGAACTAAAAATGGAAAAAATGTGTCACAAAACTTTTGATGATTATTTGTTATTTTGAGATTTATGATCTAGGATTTTTGACTCATAAGAGGTCTAGCTCACCCACTGGACTACAGTTACTTGTCAGTACTGAGGCACCAAGCTTTAACTCAACAACAATATTCACCAGATGCTTGGGGTATAAAAAAGAAAAGTCATCAAAATCAATATGAGTCTATTTTTATAGAGAACTGTACTTCATAAATAGCACTCCCTTCATCTTACAAGTTCAGAGCACAGAAGTTTCTTCTTTTTGGAGTTGGTCAAAAGTCTCTCTTGCTTTCATTTTCTTTCTATCTCGCTTTCTTTCTCCCCTATCTCTTTTTCTTTCCATTCCTCAAATTTAAAATTCAATTTGTTAAAGGTTTATGTGGATTGATGCAATTATTTAAGAGCCATGGACTAAAAATCATGCTGTGAAATTTCAATATATCAAGAAATAAGATATGTTTCTAATATTTTTCTTCCAAGTAAAGGATTAAATTTGAGACAGAGTTCAGGGTAAAGTAGGGTGTAGAGAATGGGGTGATCAGCTTTCACTCACAAAGTCAGAGAATTTGCCTTTGCCAAATCTAGTAAGGTTTGGATATCCTGTCACTTGCAATCCTTGGGTTTCCATTTACACAGAAATCTTCATAGAGGAAGTAATCTGACCTGTATCCTGGGGGAACTGTAGAAGATATCTAGCTTTGGGGCATTGCCTGGAGTGAAAACAATATGTGCAAAGGCAATAAAGCACTTTTCAGAAAGTACCATATATTATATATACACGCACACACATATATATGTATATATGCATATATAAACATGCTAATTCAAATACTAGAAATGGTGAGCAGTAATGGAAAGAAAGTTAAGTTGAAGTTAATCTAATCAAAAGGGACCCATTTTAGAATTTTGCTGCAAAAGGCAGGGACTCATCATTATATCCTTTTATGTGTGTGTTTTGAGGGGGACATGAGTGTGCATTTTTATTTTAGAAAGTGGAAATAATGGGTTGGATGGAGACAATCAAGACATAGAAGAAATAGTTTTATCAGTTGGTAGATTATGACAGTAGTTTAGAAAGAGAAAATGATCCCAAATGAATAAGGTCATCAGTTGAATTTTTTAAAATTATTTAAATTTAAATTTCAAATTCTCTGTAATATAATCTATTTAATTTTTTATATATTTCTATTTTATAATGCACAATATGACTTCAGATGTATAGATTATAAAAATTTAAGTTTTTCTACATTTATATTCACTTTGAGGAATTTTTAGGTGGATTTTTATATAAAAATATCAGAAAAGCTGTAATGGAGCAAGTGGCTTTAACCCACTGAGTTTCTGTTACTGTGTTTCTCCAGTAAGGATAATAATATCCACCCATCTGGACACTGGGAGTGATGTCAGTGTTGTTTAGTTGGGATTGGAGCTTATTTATTTCTGGGATTTGCTTACAAGGGATCACGGCAAGAAATGGAAACAAAAATACATGATTCATATTCTTAAAGAGATTCAAGACTGATCCATAGAAACAACACGAGGACCATGTTCAAACAGAGAAAGTAAAAACAATAAATGAAACCAGGGACTAGCTGTTCAGTTAAATGCAGTAGGAACAAGCGCTAAAACAAGACAGGTATTGCCCTGGGAATTGCTATTGACTTTTGTTTGTGTTCCTAGCATATCAAAATGTAAGACTTGTCAATTATTTGTATCAGCAGGCTGGTAAAGACACATATGTTTTAGGTTGATTTAGAAGTATAGATATTAAGAGAAAAGCATTAATTATTTATAAACACTTGGAAAGAAAAGATTAAAATTATCTTTTGTTTTGATGGTGATTTGACTGTTTACCTAGAGAATTTAAAATACTATATTAGAATTAATACAATATTTAGTAAGGTTAATGGAGAAAACATACATTTAACAATAGTTTTCCTCTGTTTCAACAATGTACTTCTAGAAATCATAATTGATTTCTTCATTTATCAAAGAATTACTAGTCATTAACCTGCGTTTGTCCGACTTGTTGGTGGATAGGTATAAATAAATATACAAAAGAAACCTTATTGAGTACAATTCTAGATAGGATAGGTAAAATATAATCAGTAAACCCAAGAGATAAATACAATTGTATGGTAGCTACTGATGGCAGCAGTGGCCCATCTGGAATAGCTGTTGCCAGGACGCTGGCTTCAATGGGGGAGGTGCAGCAGGGGTTGGACTTTGTGGGGCTCCTGGGAGCTGAGAACAGGCAGGAGCCTCTCCCCTTACCGTCAGGGGGAGCCCTGCCCTCCCAGGCACAGCTGCAGCTGCCCAGCCATGGCTTCAGACCTGGGCATCCCTGCACTCTTGGGGGCTCAGGAAGCCCCCTGTCCCCACAGGCTCAGAATTGCCTGCTCCCACTCCCTGGCCTCTCCCTCATGCTGGCACCTGCTCTGATTTTGGAGGAAAGTTGAGCTGAGCCCAGGCACTGTAGTGACCTGGCTGGGAGTGTGTGCACTCAGGGCAGTGCTGACACGCTATTCCCCCAGTTGCCTTGGCCCCCTCCAGACTTTGGACACTGAGGAGTCCAGGAGGGAGGCCAGGGGTGGGCTGAGGGCAGCTCAGTGTGGGCCTGCAGGTGTCCCTCAGCATGAACAGCCTGGGTGCTGTGGACAGCATGTTGAAGATGGGAGGCAGACAGACTCCTGAGCAGAAAGGGTTAGGTCCCAGGTGAGACCCCACATTCAAGCCAGGATGGCCTGAAGCGTGGGGGCTCAGCTGCCAGCTCCAGGTGGAATCCTTGGCCCAGAGTGAGAACTTATGGTGCTTTTTCCAGGCCCACCCATGGCTATCCTTGGACCAATCAGCACTCACTTCCTCCATTCTGAGCCCATAAAAACCCTGGACTCAGCCAGACTTGTACAGATGTCAGGACTACCAGTTGTGGAAAGGAATTATCCACTGCAGTTCTCCTCTCTGCTGAGAGCTGGACACTGCTGAGAGTTGGACACTCGTTGGGATGACCTGCTTGTGGAAAGGAGCTACCCATTTCGGGTCTCCTGAGATCTGTTCTGTCACTCAATGAAGCTGCTCTTCACCTTACTCACCCTCCAGTTTTCTGCCTCTCTCATTCTTCCTGGATGCAGGACAAGAACTCTGGAGCCTCTGAATGGCAGGACTGAAAGAGCTGTAACATAAACAGGGCTGAAACACGCCCTCCACTCATTGTGTTGCTTGTGATAAGAAGGAGAGAAGCACTGCAACCTTTCAGTAAGCCCAGACCTAGGGTCTCCCTGAGCCAGAGTAGTGACATCCTCTTTGGGGCTTTGCAGTTCCTGGCATCTCCAGGCTTCTGGGTTTCACTGCTTTTCCCTCTCCAGACATGGGTGCCCACAGTTTAAGCCATGTGTGGTACATGTGGTCCAGCTGCAGCCTTGCACAGAGCCCACACCTGTGTCGGTGCCTGGAGCTGCCCACCCTGCTGCACTGTCAGCATGCCCAGCTATGCACAGTGGCCAGATCCCATGCTCACTTACTCACACACCCCTTGCTGTTCTGCACCTGGCTTGCCCTTGGCAGGTGTGGGGTCCAGGCTGGTAAAGTGAGTCAAGTGCCGCCTGCCAGGCCAAGTGGGGAGAATGAGCTCAGCTCTGAGTATGAGAAATACTCAGGCAGAAGGTGCCACCAGCCACAGAGGTTTCCAGCTGGCGAAGTGACACCCCAAGGATCCTGTGACACTACAAGTTGAAAAGTATGTTTGAGTACAAATTTAAGCAAGGGAGCAGAAAATTGGGAGTGCAAAAGGGATGCAGTTCTAAATTGAGAGATTATATTCTCAAGCTACATAATAAAATTGATATGACATCGATATGGAGATTGACAAAATATTTGGTGAAAAAAAACTAGAATGTTTCCAGAACTGGACCACAATATGTATCATAATTTAATGTATAGTAGAGATGTTACTTTAATTCAGTGGAATGAGACATGTCCTGTTTATGAAATCAAGCTGGAACAACCTTTATCCATTTGAAAGTAAATAAAAGGGGACTACTCTCTCACACTAAGCAGAAAAATATAACTCATCTAGAAGAAAACCTAGATGTAAAAATAATGGTAATAAAAAAGATATCAAAACTCTCTTGTGAAAAACTAGAAAGTGAATACATCTTTTATTAAATGCATAGTTATTGAATCCTGTTAGGTATAATTCTAGGTGCTTGAGGCATTACAATTAAATGAAACATGGATCTCCATGTTGAATAAATAGGAGACAATAACTAGCAAGCAAAATAAATAATTATACAATCTATTTTGCCAGGAAATAACAAGGGCTGTGGAAAAAAGTATAACTAAAGTGAAACTGGGAAAGAGAGATTGTGAATGCTGGGGCCAAAGAGGGTAAAGAGTAGGCCAGATTATGATTCTTTGTAATACCATAAAATAGGACTCATTGAAAATGTGTCATTTGGTCAGTGCATTGACTCTCACCTGTAATCCCAGTGCTTTGGGATACTAAGGCAAGAGGATCACTCCAGGTCAGCAGTTCAAGACCAGCCTGGATAACACAGTGAAACCCCTATCTTCACACACACACACACACAAAAATTAGCTAGGCATGGTGTCATGCTCTTGTCATCCTAGCTACTTGGGAGGCTGAGTCTGAAGGATTGTTTGAGCCCAGGAGGTTGAGGCAGCAATGGGCTATGATCACACCACTTCACTCCAGTCTTGCTGACAAAGTGAGACCCTGTCTCTAAAAAGAAAGAAAGAAAATATTGCATTTGAGCCAAAATTTGAAGAAACTGACTAGCAATTCAGGCAGATGCCTTAGAACACAGAGGTCTAAGGAGAGTCAGGAGCTGGTGTAAAGGTTCTAAGGTGTGTGTGTGTACACAGAAGAGCATAGTCAGTATGTGGCTTCAAGAACTGGAGGGATATTAAGAGGTAAAATGGAATCAGGTCATATAGAGCATTGTAGGCTGTTTTAATAACTTCTCATATAACCATTCTTTATATGCAAAAACTCAAAGTTGAGCCCCATTTGACAAGATAGAAATTAGAAATCCTTTTGAGTTATAATACCATAAAAAGAAAATACACAAACCATAGATTTGAAAAATTGTAATTACCATACCTAAGATATACTACATTTTTAATTTACATAAAATAGAAAAATGAGTTAAATGTGTTGAAGGCAATGCACAAAGAACAAATCCAACAGTTCAACAGACATATGAGAGTTTATCTACCTTTATGGTAGTGAAGTCAATGAAAATTAAAATAACAGTGACTTTTGAAATACCTATGAGAGTGGCATAAATTAAGAAGAAAAGAACTATAATTCCAATTACTGGCTAAAATGCAAGGATATACTTTGCTAATGGAAATATCAATTTGTCTATTTCTAAAGCAATCTGCAAATATCTAGTAACATTAGTGACATTGAAAGTACAATTTTAAGTGATTGCTTCTATACCTTTGTAAGCCTTTTAATAGAAATCATTTTAAGTATTGATTTAAAAATCTTTAGACAAAAAAATCTTGATGGACTACAAAATCTGATTGTGTGTATGCAAAAGAATGCACATGTGCACATATACTCACACAGGTGTTTTTTGGATGGACTTAAAATTTGGAGAAAGATGCTCAGTAATTCTGGCTTTGGTACTACCACCCTGTTTTAATTGTAAATTTGTCATATTTGTTTTATATATTATTATGTACATATAATTATTTATATATATATATATATTCCAAACAAGTATTTTATTTTGCATAACAATTCAAGCTTACAAAAATAGACTTAATAATTTTTGTTTAATGTCAATATTCTTATGGTATAATGTGGAAACTGAGGCCCCAATAAATATACAAATTTACATAGCGAATAACAAAGCCAGATGTAGCTAACATTCTCTCCCTGCCACCTCCATCCCCCTTACTTTCTTTCTCTCTCTTAACCATGCCAGTGTTCTCTAGACAAAAGGGCGTGAGAACCTTGAATTAGATGCTTCCACTTACAAAGCTTGATTGTCTTCTCTGAGTCCTGTCAAGATTTTTGCTATTATTTTCCAGCATCTCCCAAACTTTTTGAAGTTTATGTTTGAAATTAAGTAGCATGCAAAAGTTCTCTGGACTGGGGACAAATTTCTTCTTTGATTATTGTGCCATATTCCCCATTATAGGAAGGTCAGAAGGAAACATCTGGCCAGCAAATTGCCATGGAGTAGAATTGAAGAATTACTGGGAAATTCATGCAATTCCATGGACAAGTGACAAACGATTCTGAAGGCATTGATGCCAAAACATTCACAACAGAAATGAGAAAATAAAGAGTGTTTTGTCCTAAGAATTAAAAAGAAAAGACAAATATAAATGTCAACCAAGGGCCATAGATGTTCTAAATTTTATTCCAAGTGGAAAACAGCAAGTCTTCCAACTTTGTGAAACACTTTCTTTAAGCAATAAAGATTACATTTGTTTACATCTGGCATTTTAATCATCCTCATCTAGATTGTCTAGATTTATATCAATTAAATAGCCAAGACCAAGAAAAAAGGGTAACTTGCCCAAGTCACCCAGTTAATTATCAGCAATGTCAGACTAGATGTGCATTTTCTGACATTATCCTCCCCATCCTCTTCCTCATAGAGTATCTTGGGGTGAGATATTGAATGAATGTAGAAAACAGATAATTCATACTTAGAGGAACAAAGAAGAAATTAGTTTTCAAAAACATGTAACTAATATAACTGCACAGAAGACATTCTCTGCAATACTGATATTACCTTTTATGTAATTTTTTTGGGCATAGATAAAGAGTATGTGCTACACACCACAATTGGGAAATAGTTTCTTGAGGGTGATACGTGATTCAGCTCTTAGCATCTTCTTTTCTGTGTCTTTTTGGCCCAGAACTATAATGTGTTTTTCACTTCATTTTGAGTACCTTGAGTTCATCGAGTTTTTCATTATTATTATATTTGGGCCTTGGGCCACTTAATATGATCACAAAGCAGGTATGAATAAGTGTTGAACAAGTAAATTGATAGATGAATATATTCCTGGCTTGTAAGTGGAAAATACTTCCACTTGTTGACATGTGGCCTTAGGAAGTTGTTAGTGATTCCCAAGCCCTTAATCATGAAAATCCCTTGTGTGTTAGTCCATTTTCATGCTGCTCATAAAGACATATCTGAGACTGGGCAATTTACAAAAGAAAGAGGTTTGTTGGACTTAAAGTTCCACATGGCTGGGGAAGCCTCACAATCACGGTGGAAGGTAAAAGGCACATCTTGCATGGCAGCAGACAAAAGAAGAGAGCTTGTGCAGGGAAATTCCCCTTTTAAGACAATCAGATCTCATTAGACTTATTCACAATCATGAGAACGGCATGGGAAAGACCTGCTCCCATGACTCAATTACCTCCCACCAGGTTCCTCCCACAACACATGGGAATTCAAAATGAGATTTGGGTGGGGACACAGTCAAATCATATCACCTGGTTATTATACCTGTTTGTGTGTATATGTGTGGGCACTGATGCTACCTCCCCACTGTTGTCACTCAGAATCATGTGTTGTCTATGACACTTTAGTGTTTGTGTGATATCAGTATGAGTTTGTCTTCTTGAACCAACTGATGATCTTTGATTGAAATATAACTTTGGGGAACCTACTGTAGGTCAGTTATTGTTCCAAGCACTAGAAATAAAATAGGCAAAGACAACTTTTCTACTTGTGCAGAAAACTCACAGATGAGTTTAAGACAGAGATGCACAAAGAACTGGAGAGCATTAAGAAGAGCCTCCGAGTTGTGTTTGGAGGTGAGACCTGGAAGACGAATATAAATTCTGCGGACAAAAAAGTGTGGGTTTAGTGGTAGGCAAAAGAGTATTTGAATGGGGCTTGCTTTTTTTTCGGAGGAATGGGTCTGCATGTGGGAAGGTAAATGAGAAGATCTGAGAGACCATACACATTCATGCATGTGAAATGTCTATGTTTATTTGGAATAATAGGAGAAGAAAGAGATTAAACCTGAATGTAAGGAGAAGATAAAATCTGAGACATTGAAGAAGAAAGGGATAAACACTGAGAGTAAGCAGAGCCACACCTTGTAAAACTTTGCCAACTGAATAACTTATACTTTATCAAGGGTTTTTGAAATTTATTGAACAGTTTTAAGAAGTGGGGATTATATTCAAGTTGGCTTTTTTTTTTTTTTTTTTTTTGAGACTGTGTCTCACTCTGTCGCCAGGCTGGAGTGTGCAGTGGTGCGATCTCAGCTTACCGCAACTTCTGCCTCCCGGGTTCAAGCGATTTTCCTGCCTCAGCCCCCGGAGTAGCTGGGACTACAGGTGCGCAATGCCACGCCCAGCTAATTTTTGTATTTTTAGTAGACACGGGGTTTCACCTTGTTGGCCAGGATGGTCTCAATTTCTTGACCTCGTGATTTGCCTGTCTCGGCCTACCAAAGTGCTGGGATTAACAGGTGTGAGCCACCGCGCACAGTCTCAAGTTGTTTTGAAAATTACTTGGTCTGCTCTGTGAAAAAAAAAATGGCTAGATGAGCAATGTTGAAAGGAGGACATATGTTTCTTCTTCTAAAAAGTAATGATAATTGTAAACTGACTAGACTTATTAGAAATGGGTTTTACACCCTTTGGTGTAATGGGCCAGATTGGATTTGAAATGGAGCCAAACACAGAGCCCGGCACAAAGAATTCATGTAATATACCTTAGTTTCTCTCTACCCATTTCTAATTTCCTTATTTGCTCTTGCCTTGTCAAAGATTTTTTTTTTAAGTGGACTATATGTTGCTTCTGTCGTGTCCGTTTTATCCATGCCTGAGAGTAGTGGGGAATAAGTGTTGGTCTAACTAGAGCCAAATCGCCAGGAAGCACTGAGTCTTTAAAGAATCACACGGGACAGGCACAGTGGCTCATGCCTGTAATCCCAGCACTTTGGCAGGCTGAGGTGGAAGGATCCCTTGAGTCTAGGAGTTTGAGACCAGCCTGGGCAACATGGTGGGACCCAATCTCTACAAAAAATAAAACAATTAGCTTGGCATGGTGGCACATGCCTGTAATCCCAGCAACTCAGGAGGCTGATGCAGGAGAGCATAAGCCTGGGAGGTTGAGGCTGCAGTGTGCTATAATTGTGCCACTGAACTCCAGCCTGGATGACAGATTGAGACCCTGTTTCAAAAAAAAACCACTCGTCCTTTCCATTGTCCTCTTTATTTCCTTTTAAGTTAAAGTTATGTAGTCCTCTGTCTACAGATACTCTATCATCAGACAGAAAAAAAAATGGAGGAGATGTTGACTGAGCTCTTGTCCAGTGTTTGAGTGTGACATTGTTCCATTCTGATATAATCTCAATCTTCAGGTATGCATGGAACAGATTAAGCAGGCATTTTTGTCATCCTCTCGCGTATATTTACTTGGTATCTGTGATCTTCTTAATGAGAACCTGGGGTAAAGTCATAAGATCATAAGATACACATAAACCTGATATCAGCACCAGCATCCGTTCATCCATTTGCCGTTTTAGATGAAGGAGGTTTATTGTGCTGTGTTTAGCTGGATGGAAAACTAGGAAAACTGTCAAAAGGACATTATAGAAAAAGAAAAAAATCTTTCAGTAAAACATGTTTCATTTCCATCATTTCAATTGCTTTGGAATTATGGGCTATTTCTTCAGGGACAGCAGCTTTAAGGCAAATGGTTGAGTCTCTAAAAAACTACTGATCACTTTCCTAAATAAACTGTGGGACAATCTCTACAATAAGATACAATGCTTGAGTCATGTTCAAAGGAATGCCACAACCACTGTCCACTTGACAATTCAGTCTTGAAGGTCAGACAAAACATCACACTTCTATGAATTTTTTAATTTTTTTTTTATTATACTTTAAGTTCTAGGGTACATGTGCGCAATGTGCAGGTTTGTTACATATGTGTACATGTGCCATGTTAGTGTGCTGCACCCATTAACTCATCATTTACATTAGGTATATCTCCTAATGCTATCCCTCCCCCCTCCCCCCACCCCACAACAGGCCCAGGTGTGTGATGTTCCCCTTCCTGTGTCCAGGTGTTCTCATTGTTCAATTCCCACCTATGAGTGAGAACATGCGGTGTTTGGCTTTTTGTCCTTGTGATAGTTTGCTGAAAATGATGGTTTCCAGCTTCATCCATGTCCCTGCAAAGGACATGAACTTATCCTTTTTTATGGCTGCATAGTATTCCATGGTGTATATGTGCCACATTTTCTTAGTCCAGTCAATCACTGATGGACATTTGTGTTGGTTCCAAGTCTTTGCTATTGTGAATAGTGCCACAATAAACATACGTGTGCATGTATCTTTATAGCCGCATGATTTATAATCCTTTGGGTATATACCCAGTCATGGGATGGCTGGGTCAAATGGTATTTCTAGTTCTAGATCCTTGAGGAATCGCCACACTGTCTTCCACAATGGTTGAACTAGTTTACAGTCCCACCAACAGTGTAAAAGTGTTCCTGTTTCTCCACATCCTCTCCAGCACCTGTTGTTTCCTGACTTTTTAATGATCGCCATTCTAACGGGTGTGAGATGGTATCTCATTGTGGTTTTGATTTGCATTTCTCTGAAAGAGAATGTTCACAACTTCCACTGTACTCACAAAGAACTTTGTACCCTGGGTTGCACTTCACTGTATAATTTAACTTTGGGTTTGTCTGTCCATTGGTCCCACTTAGTATCTTGTGATTACATTGTGTTCTCATCATGCCTTATCTCTGTGTATCTAAAATCTTCACATAAAAATAGGTGGTTAGCAAAAAAAAAAAATGCTTTTAAAGGAATGGATGCATTGTTAAGTACAGGCTCTCAGAAATGTATCCCAAGATTTTTTTAAAATTACATTTGGAAACAATTATAGAGTCACTGAAAATTGCAAAGATAGTACAGAAAGTTCCCCTTTGACCTTCATTCAGCTTTCCCTAATGGAAACATTTAAATAACTATTGGACATCTTCAAAACAAGGAAATTGATATTGGCACAATACAATTAACTAGAATCTACTTGGATTTCATCAGGTTTTCCATGCACTGTTTTTTTTGTGTGTGTTAATTTTTGTAATTTTGTGTATAGTTATGTGAGATTTTCTCACCTGCATAGGTTTATACAAGTCAGATACTGAAATGTTCTGCCACTCAATGGACCTACTTTTATAGCCACACCCTCTTCCTCTGCACTAACCACAGGCAACCATTGAGCTGTCCTCCCATTGCTATAGTTTTGTTGTTTAGAAAATGTATAAATGGAATCATCTAGCACTTAACTTTCAAAGATTGACATTTTTCACTTAGTGTGATGTCCTTGAAATCCATCCAAGTTGTCGCATTACCTGCAGTTTCTTTCTTTTTAGCACTGGGTAGCATTCTATTATGTGATTGTACCACAGTGTGTTTAGCCAGACTCCTCAGATATTTAATATAATTTTCAATTTTTTTCATCATTACCATCTCATGCTTACACTTCTCATAGGTAATAGTTTAAAAATTCTTTTCCCAAGATCTTTCTTGTGAATGTTTCTCGTTAAATTCTCTATAAATCATGTCCCTTATTGATGTGCCAGAGAGGAATATTTCGACATCTAACTTGGCCCTCCAGCATTCTTCAACTTGGAACCAAGTTGAAGGATACAACTTCACCAGTAGTAAGAACAACATGGTTATAGGATCTTGGCAAAAATTTGGAACGTACAGGTTACAGTAAGTAATTTTGGTAAATGTTCCTAATTCACTCTGTTCCTTTGCACACATTAACATTCTACTCCAGGGTTCTTTAGCAATGCACTTTTAAGTGCTATCAGAGATAATTTATTTGTTCCAAACCATGCATAACTCAGTGAATCTCAAGAGCTTGATCTTTGAGGGGGAACTGTTTTTAAAGGAAGATCGTTTTATATTTGATACAGCTCTGGCAAGAACTGAATTTAACAAATCGATATACACTTATGGTTTCACCAAAGGCTTCGGGTGGTTAAGGAGGTGGTGGTGTGACTTGGAAAGGCATAGACAGCTTTTTATTACTCTAAGTAGTGGAGTTGACATTTTTTTTCAGTACAATGATTCAAACACACAAAAGGAATCCCCATGATGCTGAGTAAAAAATACTTTGTGTTTTCTTTTTCTGCTTTTTTTCAACTTAACCCTGAGATCATGAAAAAGAGTGGAAAGAAAAGAATAATAATGAGAATCTGACTTAGTAAAAGCAAAATTCTTTCTCTGTTAGTATCACAAAAACAGAGAAGTCCCCAGGCCTTTCATGTGTATTCTGGAAGGAACGCCCGCTTCCAAAAATGGTAAGTTTAACCTTCTCTAAGTTACATTTTCCTGAATAATCAAGGCTCAGTCTTGTTCTTTTGTTACTGAATACATCTCTCATAAAACTCAGACGCCTTTTTGGGTGGACCCTGGAGCTGAGGGTGGAGGCAGCAAGGAGGTGGGTGAGGAGGAAGCCCATGTATTTCATGTTTCTTCTAATCAGTTTCTTTCAGGTGCTTCTTCAGGGACTGCCTGATCCCTTCACAATGCTCCTGCTCCTGATCAAGGAAAAGACATATGATTTTGCAGTCTCCTTTAGCTCTCCTTCATGGAAATGATTCTCTTGATACTGAAACTAAAACATATTCTAGGCATGGCTGAAAAGTAAGCATCCCGGGCCTCTTTTCAATTTCTCCAAGCCCCAGCCGCGATTGGAAATTGTTAAGCAGTCTTTCTCATAGTTTCTTTCTGTTTTTACTATTTTGGTTTGCTTTATATGAATCATTTTTCACTGCAGCAAGAAAAGTGAGGGAGTGAAAGGTAACAGAGTGCTGGGGAATAGAATAATATTTGCTCTCTGCTGAGTCATCTGACTCAGATCATTAGTAGGGCCCTTTCAAGGCTGGATTTCTAGCTGGAAAGGGATTTTTAAAATGAGAAAAACTGAAAATAACCCCCATGCTGATGGTCAGGATTTAACTAGGAATAGAAGTTTGCCTCCAAGAATGTTAGGAGAAATTTCTGAGAGGATCTTGCCTAAAACTTCTCACTTGTGGATTCCAATTTTTAACTTTGAGTTTTATATTGAAATAAATGTGTCATGTTCTCCTAGTATCTGTGAAATATTTTTATTCTATGATAAGATAGGTTAGAAAAAAAAGCAGGGAATTTTCCAAACCTTGGTACATGTTGTGAGTGGATATTTGGTGTCATAGAGAGAATTAGGTATTGAAGACAGACAGCCCTGACTGGGTTTTCTCCATATATAGTTTATCAGCTGATGATTTCTTGAGAAGCTGTGTTACCTTTTTGATCTGGAATATTGTAATGCTACCTTTCTTTCAAGGGTGCTGCAGGGATTATAATGTGGAAAATAAATCAATTTATTATTAGAAAAATAGTATTATTGTATTATTAGAAATCTAAATTAGAAAAATTTAGTTGTTGTACAGGCCTTCAAAATAGTTTACACAAGCACCCTGCATTTAACAATAGTAAATCAAAACCTAGTGATCTGAATTTATAAACATAGAAAGCTAGTATTAGAGACCTTCTGATTTTTAGGTTACTGTATGTAGAATACTTTTGACTTACATTCGTAACTTCTGTGTGTTTACTTGTAAATATTTATAATATTTAATATTATAAATATTTAAATATTTATAATACATTTACTCACTTTATAATACTGAGTAAATAATTTCAGAGTAAATTTGGCATATATCTCATAATAAAAACATTGTAAATACAGGTAAAGGATTTGCAAGCAATGGCAACTCAAATGAAAATAAAAGTGATTCGGCTAGATCCAAACCAAAGATTAAATTGAACATGAGGATACAACATGAGTTCACTTATTTTTATCATATCCAGCCTACATCTGACTTTGTTACCCAATAAATGTTATGCTGGGACTGTTATATAACATTCCACATTCAGCTGTTGTTCCAGCAGATGACATTAAAACTCCTTCAACCACCATTAAGATAACAAGTAAGTTTCACTTCCTTAGGATTTCTGGCAATAATTGAAAACTTATTTAACATATGCCTAGAAAGACAAGCTGAAGAAGAGATCAGAAAAATGATTATTCAACTTGTTCAGAATCTGCCTAAAATTACTCCAGAATGATTGGACTGACAATTCCCATTGGAAAGGAGGCTTGTGGCCCTTATGGTCATAAAAAGGCATATGATCTGTGACCTCTACAATACAAGATGAGAAAGACAAAGCTGGGTGTACAAATGTACAGATGTTGAAGGAGATAGAAATGTTGTTTCATATTTAAGGATTAAAGATACAATTTAATTTTTGAAAATACATAAATTACATGATACATAAACAACCTCCTCTATCTCCTCTAAATCATATTACTTGAACAAACCACAGCTTTAGCCTAAGAGAAAGCTTTTCCAATAACTAAGTGAACTGATAGAGTTTCTTTTTATTTAAAAAAAAACCTACTTAATAAACATGTAAGTGTAGAGTACAGTATTGTTAACTATGTGCATTGTATATAACATAACTCCAGACATTTTTCATCTTGCATAACTGAAACTCTATAGCCAGCGAACTCCTTATTTCCCTCTCCCCGCAGCCCCCGGCAATCACCATCCTACCTTCTGCTACTAAGAGTTTGAGTACTTCAGATGCCTCAGATAATTGAAATCATATAGTGTTAAATGAATTGAAAACAAGATTTCAAAGAGATATACTTATAGTCTGAAGTTTATTCTAGCATTATTCATAAATGCCAATATATGAAATAACCCCAAAGTCCATATATGGATAAATGGATAATGAATAGGTGATAACAATCTATTTATCTCTAGGTATCTATCTATATGTCACATCTATCTGTCTGTCTATTTATCTATCTCTACCTATCACTTATCTGTTGATAGATAGATATCTATAGATAAAGAGAGATATAGATCTCTCTCTCTCTCTCTCTCTCTCTATATATATAGGTATCTACGTATTTATATGTAGATATACGTGGATATAGGTATCTACATCTTCATATAGAGAGATATCTATATCTATCTATCTATCTATCTATCTAATACACAGTCATGGTCTTTTAATGATGGGATACTTTCTGATAAATGCATCCTTAAGCGATTTTGTCATGCATTGACAGAGTGTACATACACAGACCTAGACAGTACAGCCTATTACATGTCTAGGTTAATTATGGAAACATTTCTTACAAAGAGTTTGAGGCCAACCTCTTATATAAAATATAAATATTACCAGGAAAAAACATATTCTATGTTTTATTAGTTTTATATAATATAAACAAGAACTTTTGCTCTTTGGACCTCAACATTTCTTACTGGTTTGGGGAGGAAAAAGAAAAGAAGGGAAGAAAGAAAATAATTGTAGCTTGTTATTTTCTAAAGGAAGCTTGATAGTTAAAAGTTTATGAAAGTTAACCTGATGGAGTTTAGAGATTTTCCAAGGGATTTGGAGTCTAAAGGCTTGGATATGAGTTTTGAGTCTGACATTAAATGGCTTTGTGATCTGGTTTTGTATGCTCAGTTTTTTCATCTGTAAAATTATGCTGATACAAGCTTTTCTCCAGTGTTTTTAGGTAAATCACGTGAAGCTGTATATATGAATATATGTTTTGTTTACTAAAAATATGAATGTTTTCTGATGATTCTATTAGTAGTGTTAGTCAATAGTATGTGCTACACCTAAGGACTGAAATGTTAACTTTATATATAAATATGTCAATATATACATATAACATTTCTCTGTCATTTAACATGTCATTTAACATCTGTTTACATGTTCTCTGTCTAGGTCATGCAGGTACTGGATCTTTACCAGTGTCTGTAAGTGAATCTGAAATTGTTTAGAAGGATCCCAGAATTTGAGAACTGGGCAGTAGGACCTGGAATCTGGGATCTAAAGATGCTAGGACAATTAATGAAGGCTACGCCAAAGGCAAATAATGATTCCAGATAATTAATGAAATTAAGAAACATAAACTTCTGGGATAAAAGGCATTTCTAAATACTTACTTATGTTTTAAATGTATTCTTTATACAAACACTCAGTTATAATGTTGATTTCTTTTTTTTTTAGGAATTCTGAAATTTATTTATTTTTATTATTATTATACTTTAAGTTTTAGGGTACATGTGCACAATGTGCAGATTAGTTACATATGTATACACGTGCCATGCTGGTGTGCTGCACCCATTAACTCGTCATTTAGCATTAGGTATATCTCCTAATGCTATCCCTCCCCCCTTCCCCCACCCCACAACAGGCCCCAGAGTGTGATGTTCCCCTTCCTGTGTCCATGTGTTCTCATTGTTCAGTTCCCACCTATGAGTGAGAACATGCGGTGTTTGGTTTTTTGTCCTTGAGATAGTTTACTGAGAATGATGATTTCCAATTTCATCCATGTCCCTACAAAGGACATGAACTCATCATTTTTTATGGCTGCATAGTATTCCATGGTGTATATGTGCCACATTTTCTTAATCCAGTCTATCGTTGTTGGACATTTGTGTTTGTTCTAAGTCTTTGCTATTGTGAATAGTGCCTCAATAAACATACGTGTGCATGTGTCTTTATAGCAGCATGATTTATAGTCCTTTGGGTATATACCCAGTAATGGGATGGCTGGGTCAAATGGTATTTCTAGTTCTAGATCCCTGAGGAATCACCACACTGACTTCCACAATGGTTGAACTAGTTTACAGTCCCACCAACAGTGTAAAAGTGTTCCTATTTCTCCACATCCTCTCCAGCACCTGTTGTTTCCTGACTTTTTAATGATTGCCGTTCTAACGGGTGTGAGATGGTATCTCATTGTGGTTTTGATTTGCATTTCTCTGATGGCCAGTGATGGTGAGCATTTTTTCATGTGTTTTTTGGCTGCATGAATGTCTTCTTTTGAGAAGTGTCTGTTCATGGCCTTTGCCCACTTTTTGATGGGGTTGTTTGTTTTTTTCTTGTAAATTTGTTTGAGTTCACTGTAGATTCTGGATATTAGCCCTTTGTCAGATGAGTAGGTTGCGAAAATTTTCTCCCATGTTGTAGGTTGCCTGTTCACTCTGATGGTAGTTTCTTTTGCTGTGCAGAAGCTCTTTAGTTTAATTAGATTCCATTTGTCAATTTTGGCTTTTGTTGCCATTGCTTTTGGTGTTTTAGACATGAAGTCCTTGCCCATGCCTATGTCCTGAATGGTAATGTCTAGGTTTTCTTCTAGGGTTTTTATGGTTTCAGGTCTAACGTTTAAGTCTTTAATCCATCTTGAATTAATTTTTGTATAAGGTGTAAGGAAGGGATCCAGTTTCAGCTTTCTACATATGGCTAGCCAGTTTTCCCAGCACCATTTATTAAACAGGGAATCGTTTCCCCATTTCTTGTTTTTGTCAGGTTTGTCAAAGATCAGATGGTTGTAGATATGCGGCGTTATTTCTGAGGGCTCTGTTCTGTTCCATTGATCTATATCTCTGTTTTGGTACCAGTACCATGCTGTTTTGGTTACTGTAGCCTTGTAGTATAGTTTGAAGTCAGGTAGTGTGATGCCTCCAGCTTTGTTCTTT
The DNA here is from genome assembly GCF_029281585.2 of Gorilla gorilla gorilla. Lineage (NCBI taxonomy): Eukaryota > Metazoa > Chordata > Mammalia > Primates > Hominidae > Gorilla > Gorilla gorilla. The sequence goes on from NC_073242.2 coordinate 93,508,351, forward strand.
TGGCTTAGGATTGACTTGGCAATGTGGGCTCTTTTTTGGTTCCATATGAACTTTAAAGTAGTTTTTTCCAATTCTGTGAAGAAAGTCATTGGTAGCTTGATGGGGATGGCATTGAATCTATAAATTACCTTGGGCAGTATGGCCATTTTCACGATATTGATTCTTCCTACCCATGAGCATGGAATGTTCTTCCATTTGTTTGTATCCTCTTTAATTTCATTGAGCAGTGGTTTGTAGTTCTCCTTGAAGAGGTCCTTTACATCCCTTGTAAGTTGGATTCCTAGGTATTTTATTCTCTTTGAAGCAACTGTGAATGCGAATTCACTCATGATTTGGCTCTCTGTTTGTCTGTTATAATGTTGATTTCAAGAACTAATCAAGAAGGATTCATAAGTGTTTCTCAAATACCAGTCAAGTGCTTATCCATCGCCCAGGCAACTTGCATGTATTACTTGTGTAATCCTCCTGATAACTGTATCAGATGGGTACTTTTATTTACAAATGTGGGACTGAGTTGCAATGAATACTTAAAGTGTCCAGAGCCATGATACAGAGATAAGATCTTAGCCCAAATGTTCTACCTGTCTAATTATCTGTTATCTAAATACAAATGATATATTTTTATCTATTTGTATTAGTTCATTCTCTCATTACTATAAAGAAATACCTGAGACTGGGTAATTTATAAAGAAAAGAGGTTTACTTGGCTCACGGTACTGCAGGCTGTACAGGAAGCGTGATGCTGGCATCTGCTTGGTTTCTGGGGAGGTCTCCAGAAAATTACAATCATGGGGAAGGTGAAGCAGGAGCAGGCACATCACACGGCCGGAGGAGAAGCAAGAGATCAAGAGTGAGGTGCTACACACTTTTAAATGACCAAATCTCATGAGAACTCACTATTGTGATAACAGTACCAAAGGGGGATGGTGCTAAACTATTCACGAGCAATCTGCCCTCATGATGAGTCACCTCTCACCAGGCCCCATCTCCAACATTGGGGGTTACATTTCAGTATGAGATGTGGGTTGGGACAGTTCCAAACCATATCACTATCAATGTTTCTTTGCGTGCATGTATTATATCTATCTATCTGTCTGCCTAAGTCTATTTCTATACCTAGATAGTACCTTGAGAAAGTAAGTCTATATCTTATTTTCATATTGGCATATCTTGCTCAAGTAATAGAAAGGGCCAACCACAAGTGAAAATCAACCTCAGGATCATGTCCACCATATAAAATAAAGAAAAAAGAAGAAGGAAAGGTTAAGAAATCTGAAATCATTTGTGAATATCGGACGGGGTAGTATTTCTAAGAAAAACATTTTAAATAATAGTAGGAATCCTGTTATAAGCTTCTATAACTCCATGGAAGAAATGGAGAAAACAGGGAAAAGTAAAATTAATTGTACAATTCAGTTACATTTTAACACTTGATTCACACCTTATTAGGATGAATCAGCTCTTAGTATTTTCTCAGAAGACAGACAAACCTTAGGAAAACTCCAGGTGCCCCAGAAGCAATTTATTTGCGTTATAGTTTAGTTAATGGCTTTTGGAAGAAAAAAGAGCCTGATCATATCAAGAAATGTGTTATAGTTTTGTTTTGTTTTGTTTTGTTTTGTCACCTGCAAAACTTGGATCTGCCTGGAAAGTGGAAAAGAGGCACATGTAAAAATATGTGTGCGGAATAGCCAGAGAACATGCATGATTTAGCATGAAGGCATATACGTTTCAATTTTAAACTCTTTTATGAAGCCCACCAATGATCCGAGTTCTTTCACCTCCCTCCTGAATTTTCCCTCTCAGAACTCATTGTGTATCTCTAGCAGGCTGGATCCCTCTTCGGGAATTACCAAAGACCTCAAGAAATGCTTGTGAAACTCTTAACCCTGTACTGATTTTTAATAAGCTAGCTCATCTGATTTCTTTTTTAATCCTACTTAGTCCTTCCATACCCTATTCAAACTCTTCCATTCATTCAAATTGTGAGTAACTTTTTGGCAGGGGCTTATCTAATTTTCCTATTTCCTCTGTACAGCATAGTGCTTTGCACATCAGAGCTGCTCAGTAATGTCTAAATAATTCTGTTTTCTTGACTGCTAGGGATCCACTACTAGAGGTCCCTGCATGCTGCTGTCCAGTTCTGCACTCCCTAAAATAAGTGCCGCCTTATGCCTTTGCCTATGGCAAAGATAAAAATTTAAGTTTCGAGAGAATGAACAAAGTCACATGATTAACTAATGGGTATGAGCATGAGTTAAGCTCCATGCTTGTCCCATTGCCCCATAATGCCTCAAAAGTTCACATGCAATGAATAAGACACATTAGGATATTTATCTGTGCCAAGGGAAGAGTGCAATAAAATCTTGGAGAGTCTGTTCTTGCAATGACATTTGCACACATCCACATAAGTAAACACTCAAGTGACCCATTCTTTCTCTCCTGTAATGCATGAGCTACCATTTGGAAAGGGATTGGAATATCTGCCAAAATGTTCTGAAAATGTTCATGGGTTTCATGATTCTCTTAAAATATTTTTTCCAGATTCGTATAGCCTTTTCTCAGTACAAAGAATGAATTCCACATTATTTCCTCCTAGAATAAAACTCAAAAATATTTCTTCCAAATGCTTCACAGCCTACCCTATACACTCTGCTCTTTGATGATGGCTCTATTTTAGAGCTCATGGTACGTAAGGCAGACGGAATGTTGTCTCATCTCCTTCCTGTCCATGCCAGTTTCTTCCTGTAAGCTACAGAATAAACTAAAGGAAGATGACTGCTTTATTTCTCACAACTAATATGATCCGTGATTCATGACATATATAGTTCTCTTGGAAGAATGTAAATAGGTTGTTTTATGCACTATAAGAGTTGGCAAAACCAATATTCATAGAAAATAATTATAGTTTTAAAGTACACTGTATGTTTCAGGTCCTTTTATAGGTGGTTCACATATTTTATGTTTAATATTCAGTTCAAGCCTATGGTTGATATTAGTGTTAACATTTTACAATAAGAACTCTGAAGATTAAAGTGATAACTACCACAGAGCTAGACAATGGTAAAACAGGATTCAATTCAAATTGATCTGTATAAAATTAAGTTCTTCTTAATGACATTTCACTGAGCAATTTTTTGTGGATGCCTTTAAACTCTTGTAGCATCATGATGAAGCAGAGAAAAGAATATCTTCTGAGGAATGCTATATAGCATAGTAGCGTAGTATAGGGAAGGGAAGTAGACTTTGAAGCCAGATCCCCTGGGTTAAAATTCTGGCTCCATTATTTACAGCTGTGTCATTGTGTTTAAGTCAGTAAACTGCTCTTTACCTCAGTTTCCTGATTTGTAAAATAGAAGCAATGATAGTAGGTAACTCTTTGGGTTATTATGAGAATTAAATGAACAGTGGTGAGCACAGTACAGGAGGAGCTGTATGTGTTTGTCTGCTCTCACACCTTACCCCAGGCACTCCCTGGGCAAGAAACTACCTCACCATTGAGTTTTAAGAAGAATATAATGTCTAGACTAAAGAAACAAAATGCAACACCCTAGATCCTGCTATATACACGTATGCATTCAGTTTAACAAGAAGCAGTGGAACATGTCTATTCTGTCTTTTTTTTGGAATTCTAGTCTGATGGTTTACTTACAAGGATAGAAGGATAAATTTAGAGATGAGACTACATATATATATATATATGTATTGTATATACATATGCATAAATATGTTTGGTCTGTGATTTTTGAGTAGGTATATGGTTTTCAACCATCACTGTCTGCACATGAAATAACACAGAACTTAAGCATTATACAACCCTAATTGTGAATTGGGAAAGGAGGGGAAATTTTTTTTTCTTTTTCAAAATACTCTCCTTATGTCTCTGAGTTTCTGAAAATCTTAAGTAATTTTCCCCCCTTTGGCATCTTGTCATATCTTGAAGGTCAGGCTGACAGCAATGGACAAGCTCAATTTCTTTCTGATCTCCCAAGGATACTCACTGATATACTTTTTTCTGTAGTGTGATTAGGTCCCTCACATTAATAACAGAATACAGATCATCTGCAATTCTGAATATTAGTCTATCTTTAAAAAATGAGGGATTCATTTAACTAGTATTGAAGAACTAATTTAAAATTCACTAGCAATTCATTTTTCCCAGGTTATAGGATAGATTAAGAAGCACTGAATTTAAAATAAGCCTGAATCCTTAATGCATAGGGGAACATATTAAGAAACTATCTATAGGTAGCTTAACATAAAAAGAGAAATTTTTAAATTATAATTAAGTAGATATTATTTCTTGAGATTCTATCAACTGACTTAATGTTGTCTTAATTAATGTTGCAATATTTTTAAGAGAATATTCAAGCAGATACACATCTATACATATTGATGGGTGTATAGAATAATGAGTCACACTTCTTAAATCAGGCCAAAATCAGTTCAAATCCTCTCATTGACATTTAGTAGCAGCCAGATCTTGGGAGAGTTGTTTATTTAACCTCTCTTATCATCAGTGTCTTCATTTATAACAGTGAGAAAAATAATTTTAGGCTTAGAGTCAACCTTTTTAAATATCTATCACTTATTTCTTAGTGCACTTTATCACTAAAAATATCCCTTGATGTGTGTGTATATGTGTGTATATGTATGTTCAGCTATTCTATATGAATGAAGGATTTTTAATGTCTCATACATAGGTTTGATATTTGGAGCTTTGGCTCCAATCAAAAATATTTTCAGCTTTATAAAAAAAAAAGGAGTGTTTGGAGTGAACTGAAAGAAAAATAGTCATCCAAACAAAAAGTGATGATGCTTCTAACATGTTTTTGCCAAATTGATTTTTGCCTTTTAGGGTTAATTATCTACCAAGTGCCTTTTACCCCCTTGGTAGGGCCATCATGTTCTATTTATTTTAAAGTCCTTCCGGGAATGTTTAAGGAGATAGCAAACTCCACTTGATCACTGGAATTTAGAAGGGGTTGAATACACAATGCCGATGTCCAACAGGACCAATGCTCCTCTTTCCGACTTGTCTGAAACTTCAATTTTCTTTTTGCATATAATTTAACTAAAAAAAAAGAATTGAAGTTTGACCTTATTCTATGTTAATACCTATTACCTTGTCGGCAATTCTTCTTCATGAAAAATACCACATTTTAAGTCATTCACGGAGGCCATGCTACCCAAGAGAAAATATTTGCAGAATATGATCATATCTGAACCAAAATGTTGATTCTGAATTGCTACTGTTCATTTAGTTTTCACTTAGAACTGACGTCATCTGGTAGAAACAATCATTGTTAACACATTCATCAATCTGGATTGTGTTAACTATTGAAAACTCTAGTTTATTTCATGAATCTCCCTTGTGTATATTGGCACATTTAGTGATGACCATTGGGCTTTGATAAATTTGAACTCCTGCAATTAGCTGTAACACCATTTATTTAAATAAAATTGTGGGCTATCTCTCTTTTAGATATTCACTATCTTTCAGCTTCTCTAAAATCTGACTATTTTCTTGTAATAATAAATTGCAGAGTAAGAAAAATTAAGATTAGTAACTGACAAAAGAATGGATAACAACAAAGAAATGAGTGACACTAATACTAATAACATCCAGCAGTTCCAAAGCATCTCCTATATGATAAACACTGGGTTAAACACTCTGTGTCAGACACCTCATTTAATCCTCACGAGTAGCATATAAATTAGAAATAGTAATGTATTTCCATGTTACTAATGAAAAAACTGAGATCAGAGGGGTTACGGGATAACCTACTCAAGATTGTAATTGCAACACCAGACAGATGTGTGTGATGTATCAAAGTGGGCAGAGCTGGGCCTCAAGGAATCTTTGTTTTGTGTCATGTCATAACACATGGTTCTAACATTTACTATGGATTTGCACAGTCTCTGTATCTTTGTATCACTCACTGACTATTTCAATCCTGGGCAGAAGCACCCACTTGACAGATGCTGTGGGGATTTCTTCCCATGCACACCTAGGGCTTATCATAACAGAGTGGGGTTTTATAAATGTTAAATTGGGTTATAGTTAGTTCCTAGAGGAACTGCATTTGTCCACATCAAGTCATCTTTATTCAAATATTCAATTATGTTTTTTATTTGATCAAAAGGTATGAGTTTTGTATACATATATAGATATACACACTGGCTGGATTTAAATAAGTATTGATGTTTAACACAGTACTGCTTTAGAATCACTACTTGTTTTTATTATGAAAGAAAAATTTACAGAAAAGTTTTATGTTTATAACTCCATCGCTGATGTTAATCATGTTTTTATTATAATATCAAATTTAGGTAGCTAGTGTCTACAATCAAGTAGTAATATACTTGGATTTTTACAAAATGTTTATATTCTTTCATCTTTAACTGTGTAACAGAATAAATTTCTATCATGTAATATTTGTATAAAAATATTCTTTCATCTTTTAAATGAAGAGCAATCATTGTCATGCACTTACATATGTCATTTCACATTGTACCATGTACATTTGAAATTTGGCCAATATTGTGTTAACATTAAGAAATAATGGGTAAATTAAACTCAGCCTGTGTGTGTGTGTGTGTGTGTGTGTGTGTACAAATTGTTTGGGTAAAAGTCAAGGACAAGAACCGTGTCTTAATCATTTTTGTTCCAGCAAAACATTGAAAATGCATATCCTCCCGAGTAGAAAGATTTGGCAGCATATACTGCTATTTTGCCTCTTCTTTTAAAGTTGAAATATTCGTATTAAGTTTTTGTTTGTGAACAATGAGAAACAGTTAACTCAAAAAGAAGACGTTAATAGAGGGATATCAGCAAATGCACAGGGAGGCGAGTGAACCAGAGGAGGCTGGCCGGAGGAAATACAGATCCCGTCCCTTCTTCTAGCTCTGCCTTACCTCCCAAGAAAGGGATGCTGCTGCCTCCACTTCAAAATAAACTGTGAAGTGTCTACACCTTTCTCATTACTCACTGAAGATTCCAAGTCCTGAGCAAAAACACTGATTTGCCACAGAGAAGCCAGGTCATGTGACCACGTTTTAGTTACTAAAGAAGTAGGAGGAGGGAATACTGGGTGTTTTTATTTCTGAATTGGGAGCAGCAGAAACAAAAAGAGGTGGCAAATGTCTCCTGGGAAATGATTAAATGGGGCTGATCACCATTGATTTCAGTGAAGGGTTATTTTCACGACTAGAATACATTCATTTTGGAGGCGGAAAGCAAAAACAAATAAGGCCAGAAAAACTGTTCAAACATACTTTTTTGGCTACTGATTAACTTTGGGATGAAAACCATAACAGTTCCTCGGTGAAAATGAGAAGGTTCAAACTACCTAGCACTTTTCAGGTAGAAGAGGTTATCTGTCCAAGTGCAGTTACTGAGCTAAATGAAAGGGGCAGGTTTATCATAATAACATTTTCATAATAACTTTTAAGCTTCTTCCTACTTGTATTCTTGGGGCTTACTAGACAAATAGAAAAAAAAAATCACACTTTTACATTATCTGTGGGTCTCCTTTGACAGCTGATTTCTTACAAAAGGTTTCAGAACAAACTGAAGTCATAACCAAATTCCACAATATAGCTGTTGCAGTCATTTCTGCCCAGCCACATGCTTTTAAAAGAAGAAGAAGAAAAAAAAAAACTAATGAATCTGATAAAATCTTATAGATGTTACCATATGAACAATACATAATTTTAAAAACATAGGAAATTCTTACACAAATGGTCAACTGAATTCAGTATCTGGAGTGATGAAATTAAACATACCAGGGCTTTTCACCTATGAATGAAGTTTTAACACATAGGATTGACATAGATTTGACTTATTTTACTAACACTTTGATTGTTTAAGCATTTTCATAGTTATACCACGATTTCCTTTCTCTCTCAATATAATAAAATAATAATGATTACAACCACCACCACCATTAAAACGGCTTTGTTGAATCAAACCCTTTAAACCAATGACTTATTTTGTCTTTATAATGACATGATATGAGCTTTTTAAAATGTTCTTTTTATTTTATTTGCCGGAGTCTTGCTATGTTATTTAATCATAATGGGGATAGTGAATATCCCTGAACAGTCTCTAAGCCAGTACCTGTCACCTGATTTATAACACATGAATCTGTATTGAATGAAATTTGATGAAGAAACCATTTATTAAGTAATGCTAGATTAAAAGTAAGATGTAACAAAATGTTATACAGAAGAAGTCAGTCAAGAATGAGTACATCCTATATAATTCAATTTTATGAAGTTCAAGAACAAGTAAAATTTATATATGGTGATAGATATCAGTTTAGTGGTTTATCTCTGGAAAGGGTTTTGACTGGAAGGGTCAAAAGGAAGCCTTTTGGGGTACTGTAAATGTCTTTGATCTTGTGCTTTATGCATATTAAATTATGCCTAAAAAAAATCATAAAACAATACGTATGTAGAGTTACTGATAAATTTTAAATATGTGTGTGGGGGAGTTTAATTAATTTGGAAAACATTCAAACATACTAAATTTCTTTTTGTCTTAAGATGCTGCAATTATGGGTAATTGTGTCTTTATGTCATATATTTTATAATTTTCTGTTATGATTATGTATATACTTTAATAAATGAAGCCAAAGATTTTATCATTGTATCACAATACCTATGAAGTCTTATACAGAGTTTATGCTCAAGAAAAATGAGTACAATTATTTGACCAGGAATACAGCTGTTATTCTGAGTCAAAGGTTTTGAGCAGAGATAGATATTTCAGCTCACTCCATATATTTGTGTTTTGGATAAATGTCTACTTTCTTCTCCATAGTACCCTTAGTGCCTAGAATAGTTCTTGACACAGAGTTGGATGCCTATTAAAGATTTGTTAAATGAGTGAATGAATCTGATGCACACTAAAATTATTACAATAAGCTTAAGTATAACTTGAAGCAGAACTCAAGTTTCCTCTACCTGTAATGAAATTGTGTTTGTCTCTACTCAGATAGGTCGTGAATAAACAATGAGGCGTTCTCTTAAAGAAAAGCGCTCCTAGTTTCAATAGCAAGTCATGTAGCACAGCAAGAAAAAGGGATGGGATTTAACGACTGACAGATTCACTTGAAATCCTGGTTTTGTCACATTGTCTTTTTGTGAAGTTTGCCTGGCTTCCCAAATATTCAAGCCCAATTTTCTTTATCCGCAAAACAGAAATGCTTCTGAAATTGAAGTAGATAATAAGAGTCAGCCCCTACTAAGCATTCACTATGTACATTCTCTGTGCTAAAAGCATTGCATATGTTACCATATTGCTTGTATGCAAAGTATATGAATTACTTAGCATAAAGCTCAATAAAAATACATTTCTTTTCTATGGCAGTTCAATTCTTAAGACCATTCCAATTAACTTTCTACATGTTTTCTATTGTCTAATTTCTTTTCTTTGGGTTTTGTAAATTATTTTAGATTGTATTTTCTTAGCATTTCCCTAAAGAATTTAAATTTCTTAAAGGAATGAACCATTTGCTTTCTGAGTGGTATAAAGTTCATTGAATTACCAAATCTTAGCATGCCAGTGATGACATGTAATCTTTCCCACAATAAATGAAGTATTCCTCTAATGAAGAGACATTTGATGGATTTAGGATAGAGGTTTTTTGTTTTTTGTTTTTTAGATAGGGTCTTGCTTTGTGGTCCTGGCTGGTCTTGAAATCCTGGGCTCACGCTGTCCACCTGCCTCAGTCTCCTGAGTATCTGGGACCACAGACACACACCACTATGTCTGGTGGCTTTATACTTTAAGTGAAGCAGAGTTATTCTCTTCTGAGATGCCAAGTTCCATTTTTTGACAACTTTGTGCCTTCCACTCTTAGACCTTCTTTTCTCTGAAACAACATAGTTCTCTGACAAGCTGGAGATGTTTGCATATGAAAATCCCCATAAATTGATCATAAAAATAAGAAGTAGGGTAGTGATAGCTCTATTCTATAAATTAAAACTTTGTAGGGAGTGGCTTATTCGATTTAAGAGTTTTGACTCAGAGAAAGGTAAAGATAGTGGAATCTGGAATAGGTTCTGATAGGGAATAAGGGTGGTTGATTAAAATAAGGTAGAAGAATTTCTTAACTTCTAGGGACTGGTGCCAACATAGGAGATGTCTTGGCTAAGAAAGTGGAGAAGTGACATTTGCAGAGAAGATGCCATGGAAGAGAAAGGCAAACACAGACAGTCTCCCCCTTGAAAGTAGGTTTGAGAAAGGTGAAGCGTTGAGTGGATGGATTCAAGGACTCTAATCACATTAACAGTGCCGAAACCAATAGGAACTGATGTCCCTGGAGTTCCTCTATAGTGAGGGAACAATATCATTTCCTTGTGGAGTGTCTGCCATGTGTCAGGTTCTCTGCTAGGCATTTGGAGGAATTATTTCATTTAGTAGTCAGAGCAGCCTCCGTGTTAGAAATCATTATCCCAGATGAAGAAGCAGAGGCTGAGGGAGATGAGGTGGGAGAAAGAAAAGAAAAAGGCATAAAAACTTTCCTCCTTTGGAACACAAATGAGAATGAGGCATGAGTTTTTTTAAAAGTACTAAGATTTCTCTCTACACCCCCTCCCAGCTTCTTTTCATGTCCTCAAAAGGCTGGGATTAGGAATCCTCCCACAGCCCATGTCTCCTGAGAACTTACATAGCACTGCTTCTGATTAAACTAACAGATTAGACCCAATGGCATAAGGCACAGCTTCTCTCCTTTGAGAAAGAGCAAGTAAGAATGAAGTGTTAGATTGCAAAGCTAATTATACATTCTGTTCAAGTGTCAACCATCTGTTGCAATTGTTTAAAAAGCAGACATAAGTCAACTGTTGGGGCGGGATGTTTATTGTTGCGAACACACAGGAAGCTTTCAACACCCGTGGAGAACTCTTGATCTATCACGTGCCTGTAGGCTGCAGTGAGATTCTACTGATGTCTTGAGAAACCCACCTTTTTAAGAGAGGGTAAGTGATAGCTCCAGGTAGCTGAAGATTAAGGACCAGTCACAGAGACCCCTTCAGCACTGGAAAAGATCTTCAACATTATATGATCCACACTCAGTGTACAGATGGGAAAACAGAGATACAGTGAAGATAAGGCACTACCTATTACTTATAATCTTAACGATATTCTGCAGAAATTTTGTGTCTGCACATAGAGCCCTCTCTAAAGGAAGCGGTGGAACACTATTTTTTCTCTGTACTTCATGTATAGTATAATACTCAATGCAGAAAAATAAAAGGAAAGTTGCTCTCAACATTGGAAAGTCAACAAAGAGAAGGAAGTTGTCCAAGGGTGTGCTGCTAGTGATGACCAGGGTCATTTGTAAAATGTTGTAGAAATATAATTAGTTGTAGTGTGGATGAAAGTCAGGATGCACAGAGAAAGTGGCACATTCCCTCCTATGCCAGAGCCATGCTGTTCTTTTCCTTATCAATTTCTTTATTGAATAAGCTGAAAGTTCTACCAAACTGAGGCTGCCCATAATTCTCTTTGTTAAGAACAACTGGAATGAGGCTGAAAGTTATTTTCACTTACAAAATGGGAGTCAATTGACACCGAACAATAAAGAACACTAACTCAAACCAGAAAAACCATTTTCTTCTGGTTCATTCTATTTCTGAGTGAATAATGAAGTCTTTTTGATAAAAGCAAATTTTGCCTTTTTATATTAATGAATATATTTAGTCTCTGAGACAATCAAGGGGAGATTATTATAGGCATCATGGGGAGGACTGCCTCCAGCCCAGTTGCATTGGAGTCTGCAATCACCATGTGGAGGTGGGAAGCATTCTCTTGCATCCCTGGCTTCAGACCACTCACCAGAGATGTGCATTTCACTATCAGCATGTCGCAGTGCATTGAGTGAGTTTCATTGATTTGAATGAAAGATGACTTCCATGTTTCTTTTTGTAATTCTATAATTTGTTTCTAGTTTTGCCATCACTAGCAGCATGTCCCTGGACAATTTGCTTCTCTCTTTGTTGATGCTCCAATGCTGAGAAGAACTTTCCTCACTCTTTTCTATGAAAAATTACAAAATCCCTTCACTTGTTCCTCATGAGACCTATTATCCCGACCCTTGGACTGTTTCCTGTGGAAGCATTCCTGTTGTCAGTGACCTATGAAAATAACATGCTCAGGTTTGGCCAATGGAATTTGTGAAGAATAAGTCATGGTTCTAATAACACCTCGCCACTGAGTTCCTATTTAATTGAATCATACTCAGGGAGCCAGCTAAGAATAAGAAGTGATTTCAGATTAATTGCTTTTCCTCGAAACTGGACATGATTTTAACTCAGGACTTCAGTTGGCTGCTGAGTCTTTCATTTGCAATTTTCCCCCTATTTTCATATTCAAGTCTTGGGCATTGGGCCCTGGGTCAACAGAGGAATACCTGACTACAATTTTCCAACCACCTACATAGTCATTTGCAGCCATTTCCACCACTTCTTCAAAGACGGTGAAATGGGCACTACTTTTCAACCTGAGGTGTGGCTGATGAAGCTCAGTAGAGGTTACATTCTTATCTGCCTTTGAAATTAGATTGGTGATTTTTTTTTTGTCAAAAGGGTGGTCACTGAGGTTCATACAAAGACAACTTTAAGGTGTTTAAACAATATTGCCCCCTCTTGGGGTTTGGAGTTGAAGATCTCTCAGTGGGACTTAACTAGAAATTAGGTATCTTCTTACAGCTTAGAGAGAAAATAAATGAAAAAAATTATTGCAAGAAAAGTCATTGTTGGTTTTTTCTTGCTTGATTTTCCTTACATTTCGTTCTAATGTCAGAGCTGCTGTGGTTGTGTTAATGCCTCAACCTCACGATTATTTTTACTTTGTTTTCTTTACTGTTCTTACAATGTGAGGACCATATCGTTTCCTCATACAAATGCTACTCAAATGACCACCTTACTCCCTCACCCAGGGGAATGCTACCATCAGTCACTATGCTTTTAATATCAAGAAAAATAAAACTATCAATGTATCTTTTTTATTTAGTAGCATTTATTTGTATACTACCCCCTAAAGATTTAAAGTGCATTTTAACAACCAACCAAACCAAAAATATATAATAAAATAATAAAAGAACAAAATGAGAGTAAGAAAACAGGAGTAAGAGGAAATATTATTGAGAATAGAAATTCAAAATCATGGTGAAAAATGAAATGAAGTGTTCTGCCACATTATGGCCACTTTCTCACCTCCAAATTGGCCCCAATTTTGTTGAAAGTTAAGCATTATAATTTATATAGTTTTCGTCATGGAGAGGAACAAGATAATTATTTTATCTTGAGTGTTTTCATCCAGATCTTTATTATAGTTGATGTGCAATGTCCTGGTTTTATTTTACACTCTCTTTATTAGAGTGAAAATATATTACAGTTAATGTTAAGAGTAGTTTGTGTTTTAGTAAAAATACATAATATGACAAATACAAGTCACAAGGAGTGAATAGGAATGAGAGAATACATGTAGCTCAAATCCATGTAACTAAATTTCTCCAGATTCTCTCAACAGTAGCGTTTGTTGTAAGCAATGTGTTGCAATACCATAAGGGGGACTCACAAAATAATGTCATCACAAAGTTCAGATGAGTGTGATCGTCTAATCGCCCCATCTAGGGCAATGTGACCTTCACATACTGAGTTAGTCCTGTTGCAGACTAGAAAATCAAGGAGCTCCAAGTAAGGAGTGTCTGCCCTCCTTTTGATCTTGCTCCTGAGTCTGAGTAACTGAGATCTAGTCTTTTCTGGTATTCTGGCCAAAAACTGGGTCACTGCCTTAGAACAATATCTAGTTATCCCTTCTAACTGGATGAAATGTTTTGCTTTCGTCATACTTTTTAGGCACTCTGTTTCTTGCCCTAAATCCTATTCCTGTGGTTTGTCATCTGCCTTGACCTTTGCCATGAGTGTTCTTGATATAATAACCACCAGATCAATTCATCTGCTTAGTAGCTGTAGCACTGACTTCCCTTTTTTGGCCTCCTCCTCTGGGGATATTTGAGGAATAATTTAGTCTGCAGATCTCCACCCCTAACCATCTGAATTATTCAAATATCAACCCAGTTAAAATCTAGTAATAAACGTTCATCTCTGGATGATTTCTTTTTCTTTTAATCAATCATTAGAATTTTATTACTTTAAAAAATGGTTCTAACTATAAATAGATGTTTTTCCCAGGAGCTCTCCCTCAGGAAGCCAGGATGTTTTGGCAGTTCTTTCTTTTCTTTCTTTCCCCCTTCCAGTCAATGTCTTAGTCATCCTCGCAGGAGAATTTTGAAATCATGGGATTCACCCCAATGCACCTTTATCAAAAACCTATTTTATTTTCTGCAGATTTATGCCCAGGCCCTTTTCATACACTTTATATTATTTCATCTCAAAAAAGTCCTTGTAAAATTGCTATTACTAGTATCTCTGTTTTACAAGTGATAAGAACGACAAACAGAAAGCTTATGCTATTTGCCCAGGGTCACAGAATTAGTCAATGACAGATATGGACTTGGACTTGTAAATTTCCTCTACTTTCTCTCTTAAGGGCCAACTTTATGCAAATATTTTAACATAGTGTTTCTGTTTAAAAGTATGATTGTTTCTTATGAATTCCAACTGATACATTTCAAATTAGTAAGTAGCTTTATATTTCAAAGATGAAATCCAAAATCATCTGGCTCAAATATATTGTATGTTAATGGTCAAAGTATTTGTGTTGAAAATGTTGAATTTTGTGTTCAGTTGTAGGGAATATGGAGTTCCTAGAGAAGGAACCAATGGGGTACTTTTTCCACAAGTTTTATTTGAAGGCCTGATGTTGCATTTTATTTCTTTTTAATTTTTTTATTTTTTTAAATTAATAGATTTAGGTGTACAAGTGGTTTTCAGTGATACGGATAAACTGTATAGTGATGAAGCCTGGACTTTTAATGTAGCCATCACCCGAATGGTGTACATTTTACCCAAGAGGTAGTTTTTTAACCCAAACCCTCCTCTACCCTCCCTGATTCTGAATCTCTAAAGGCAATTATACCACTCCGTATGCCTCTGTCTACCCAGAGCTTAACTCCCACTTACCAGTGAGATCATGTGGTAATTGGTTTTCCATTCCTGAGTTACTTCACATAGGATAATAACCTCCAGCTCCATCCAAGTTGCTAAAAAAGACATTATTTCGGTTTTAATGAATGAGTAAGGTCAGGCACATGGTGGCTCACACCTGTAATCTCAACACTTCGGGAGGCCAGGGTGGGAGGATTGCTTGAGCCCAGGAGTTCGATAGCAGCCTGGGCAACATAGTGAGACTCCATTGCTACAGAAAATATATAAAAAAAAAAATTCCAGGCATGGTGGTGCACCTACAGTCCCAGCTACTTGAGAGGGTTAGGCGGAAGGATTGCTTGAGCCCAGGAGGCAAAAGTTGCATTGAGCTGAGTTTGTGCCAGTGCACTCCAGCCTGAGTGACAAAGTGAGAACCTGTCTCAAAAAAAAAAAAAAGAATGAGTAGTCTTCAATGGTATACATATACATATGCCACATTTTCTTTATCTGCTCCTCAGCTAAAGTTAGATTGGTTCCATGTCTTTGCAATTGTGAATTGTGCTGCTATAAACATACAGATGCAGATGTCTTCTTGATATAGTGACTTCTTTTCCTTTGGGTAGATGCCCAGTAGCAAGAGGGCTGGATTGAATGGTACAGTTTAGTGCTTTGAGAAAACTTCATACGGTTTTCCATAGAGATTGTACTAATTCACCTTCCCACCCACAGTGTATAAGTGTTCCCTTTTCACTGCATCCGCACCAACATCTATTGTTTTTTGACTTTAATTCCGACTGGAGTAAGGTGATATCTCATTATGGTTTTAAATTACATTTCTTTGATGATTAGTGATGTTGAATATTTTTTCATATGTTTGTTGGACATTTGTATATCTTCTTTTAAAAAATGTCTTTTCGTGTCATTTACCTATTTTTTAAATGGATTAGTTTTTTTTTTTCTTGCTGTTGTGAGTTCCTTGTAGATTCTTGGTACTAGTCCTTTTTCAGATGCATAGTTTGCAAATATTTTCTTCCATTCTATAGGTTGGCTATTTACTCTATTGATTATTTATTTTGCTGCGCAGAAGCCTTTTACTTAACTCTTATTTATTATTTTTGTTGGATTTGCTTTCAGAGTAGTCATAAATTCTTTCTTATGCCAATGTCCAGAGAAGTTTTTCATGAATTTTCTTCTAGAGTGTTTAATGTTTTGGTCTTATACTTAAGTCTTTAATCCATATTGAGTTAATTTTTGTATATGGTGAGAGACAGGGATTCAGTTTCATTCTTCTGCATGTGGCTGTCCAATTTTCCCAGCACCACTTATTGAATAGAATTTTTTCCCTAGTGGATATTTTTGCCTGCTTTGTCAAAGATTAGATAGTTGTGTGCATTTTGCTTTATTTTTGGTTTCTCTGTTCTGTTCCATTGGTCTATGAGTCTATTTTTACACCAGTCTCATGCTGTCTTGCTTACTGTAACCTTGTTAGGTTAGATGAAGTTAGGTAAAGTGACATACCTCTAGATTTGTTCTTTTTGCTAAAGATTGCTTTGGCTATTTGGGCTCTTTTTTGGTTCCATACAAATCGTAGACTGATTTCTCTAGTTCTGTGAATAATAACATTGGTTTCTTGACAGGAGTTGCATTGAATCTGCAGATTGCTTTGGGCAGTGTGGTCATTGGCCAGCACCCAAGTGGGAATGTGTGTCACTGAGACAGTCTCTGTCTTATTCAGGCTCTGGAGACTTACAGCTTTCTGTCTGACTCACAGTACAAGTTGCTGCTCACTGTTCCTTTCAAAGTATTCAAAGTTTCTTTCACTATTTTTGTTGAGTTCCCACGTTCTTCTTGGATGGAAGATCACCATGTGACTCTCTGCACATTTTCATTCTCTTTCCAAGTGTTGAGCATGTTAACCAAGCCTCCAATCTAACATCTTAAAAATGAATTTTCTTTCTAATTCTAGTTTCTTCTGGTCTGCTCTGTACCTTGCCCAGGGTTAGGCACACATCAGAAAGATGTCTTTGGCACTCTCCCTCCAACAGTGAACAGCTAAATGGCGGAAGTTGTTAAGGTGTGAAGACTCATCTCTGGCTAGTCTGTTTTATTCCCTAGGTCTGGGATTCTGCTTTTGTCTCCATGACCGAGGTACTAATTCACCTTTTACAGGAGACCTCTATTCTGAAAATCTTGCAGTTAAATTTTTGTGGGACCGGTTATTTTGCCAAACTATAAAAAACAATTCCATTTCAGGAATAGATGTTTCCTGCCATGGTTGAAATGCTGCTCTGAAGATGGTGCTATTTAGAACCATGGGATTTTAACATTTGATCTACTTTGTGGATTACTCCATGTTAGGGATGGGTCACTAATCGTGCAAGGCCCTGGAGGCTGACGGGAGCTAGGAGAGGAGGGAGGGAGGGTTTTCTATCCTCAACAACATTCTGCCTCTCTCAGTAACTGTGATGTGCCCAAATCCAAAGGAAATTCATCCAAGAAACTGTGAACTCTCCATTTTCTTTATCACCTTAGGTATCAGTTTTTCCATTTTTCTTTTATATATTCGTTCACTCTCTTCCTTTTCCCTTTCTCTGACCTATAACTTATTTTCTTTTTCCATTTTACTACCAACAAAAATCCACAAAACAATGATTTTTTTAACCCTGAATCCTAGTAGTTTTTGCTGCATCTCTTCCCTTGGTTTACTGCCAAGTTGTTGAATGCCTAGTGGAAAATTTGAAGTTTCTGCGTTCTTTCATGCCAATCACTCTGTTTAGCTGTGTCCTTCATTACCCTTTTAGAACCCTTCTGAATCTATTCCTCAGTGCACAGAGTCCTAAATACTATTTGTCCTTATATCAGAAACATTAATACTGTTAAGCCTTCTTAAAATGTCCTTTTGTTTGCAAATCTTACCAACTGTGGTTTACTTTACATGTTTTTTTTTTCTTGTCTATTTCTGAAAATAAACAATGGGTTTTCTGAACTCAGTAAGCAGAGACTTGGGTTTGAATGTCCATTTATCAAGTTACCAGCCACTTACCCTTGGACAATTTCTTTATATTCCCTAAGCATCATTATGTTCATCTGTTAAGTAAGCTTACTATTAGCATCCATCACGTAGTTTTTAAAATATAATTTAAATAATATTATGCTTAGGAAATGCTTAGCATAATATGTACTAAATATGTATTATATGCTACCTGCTTTCAATACAATTTTATTGCTAATATTGTTGTTACCATTATCATTCTTCTTTACATTTCCCAAAGTTCTTCTTCTTTACTTAAATTTAGCTTCCCCTTTGGTTGAATCTTGGCTCTTCATCTTGTACATATACCCTTGCTTATCTTTAACAAGTATGTATATTCTGGTAACTCTCAGTCTGTATCTTTGGTTTCATTTTATTCTATAAATTCTAAACTTTTATATGTGACAACCTAGTAGACAACTCCCACTGCTCCTAGCACATATAGCAGCAAGATGAAATGTATTTAAAAAAATAAGTAACAAGGAACAAACACATAATAATAAGAAAATCACCATAAATTTACTCTGCCACCTGTGTGAAAATCTGGGAAGCATCTTAG
This sequence comes from Gorilla gorilla gorilla, assembly GCF_029281585.2. NCBI lineage: Eukaryota > Metazoa > Chordata > Mammalia > Primates > Hominidae > Gorilla > Gorilla gorilla. The sequence continues at coordinate 93,527,004 of NC_073242.2, forward strand.
ACTCCTTCCCATGCCTGCATCTAACTCACCTGTAGATTTTAGCAAAAAAATTCTGTAGATTTTAATAAATTAGACTCTTTTTCCATTTTCATTCCTGGAGCCTGAGTTCTTATCTCAGCTGGATTAGCACAAATAATTTATCAACCATTCACACCCTTCTCCATCCTCTCTCCTAAAAGTAATCTTATGAGGGTAATCTTTTCCAAACTATAGTAAAAAACAAAAAAAAATGCATAAATAAATAATATCATGTGTCTCCCCCTCCTAAAACTCCTTTAGGGTCTATATTGCTTATAGGGGCCATTCCCAGCTACTTAGCCTGGCTTAGAGGGTCATGCTCTGAGTCCTACCTACTCTTACTTAGAGGTTGCACGGTATGGTTGTTAAGAATAGGGCTGCAAAGTCATCTTGCCTGGGTTTAAAATATGCCTTCACCTCTTCCTCCTCATCATCCTGGGGACCTGTGATAGGCGTCTTCTGTTTAACCCTCCGAATCTGTACATCAGCCTTCACTTGCTCTGCCAATTAGCTCCTCTGGACTCTGGAGCCACCTAGCTCCCCAGCCCTGCAGTGCCACTTGGATTTGGCCATTGAAAGCCACCTGCAGGACCTCCTCAGGACACCCAGAGAGTACTCCCTACCTGCTGGGCTGCACGGGTTGATAGTGCCTGTCTACTGATGGCCACAGCTCCAATTAGATAGACCTCTCCTATTTCCTTTTCCTGGGTTCTGATAATTGCCTTCTCTTCTTTATGGCCTAAGGATCATAGCATCTTTTTCCATATTACTAGCCCCATGGTATTGTACCATCCATGTTGACTTCCCTAAACCCATGGTTTTCAAATGTCAGAGTGCATCAGAATCACCTAGAGGGATTTTTAGAAGAGAAATTGCTGGACCTTATTCCCAGAAATTGGGATTTTGTAATTCTAGGATAAGGCCTGAGAATTTGCATTTCTTACAAATGCTCATATGATGCTGATAGTGCTGGTCTAGGGAACCACACTTTGAGGACCATTGGCTTAAACTATGCTCACAGCTTGAAAAATAGTCCCTTTACTACACATTCCAGGATCATCCAGTTTGAATGTTCTGTGGGTTCACCAACTGAATTAACATGCCACTAAATTCTCTAGAACTCAGATTTCTAATCTGCTAAATAAGATGAATAGTAAAATTGTTCCAGTCTTGCACTTCAATGCAAAGATGAAATGAGAAAATGGGTGAACAGTATATGGCATGAACCAAGAACTCCAGATGTACTAGCAGCTATTGTTACCAAGTTGCAAAGTCTCATTCGCGCCTGCTTTCCCAGGCATATCGTGTATTTCAGCCAAATGCAAGTAATTAAAATTGCTCAAAAACAGACTCTCGCATTTGTATGGATACCATGGTTAATGTAGGTGCTTTAGCCTGAAGTACTCTCTGGCAGCTTTCCTGCCTCTTATATTTGTAATTTAATGCTTCAGGACTCAATCCAAGACTCCAGTGCATTCTTAGAATGAATGCTTTCACTTTTCCTTCCTGATGCCATCATACTTTTATCCTAATTCGGTTTTAGTCTTGTCATAGGACATTGTTTTCATGCCATTCTTCCCCACTACACTGCTGTGGGTAGCAATAGTGTTTTATACATCTTGGTAACCACAGTTCCTTGTCTAATACCTGAAGCAGGGTAAATAGTCAATAAAGTTGAGTCAAATGAATGCATGAACTATTTCTAGGCTTTGTTTCCTAAGAGTGACCATGTTATTTAGCTTTGCCTATGACACTCAGAGAAATAGAAACCCAAACCCAAAATGTCAGAAACCATTAGCACTGTAGTGGCAATATGCACCTTTACTGTCACTGTTTCTCATTATCTGAATAAGACAGCACAAGGAAACAGATGGTTTGGGAAGACATAAAATAAACATGAGTAACACAAAACCTGCCATTCAATAACGCTAATCACACCACAGATTTTGGACAGTGATGTCTTCTCCACTTGCTAATAAAACTATTGTGAAACATATGTTCTGGGAAAAGTGAAAATAGATAAAGGAAAGTTAGAAAAATTTCAACCCTTCCACTTGCTTTAAAATACTTGTCTTTCTGGGATGCTTTGCTACAAATTCAGTGAGTATACATAAAAATTCCATTTCAGAAGGCTCTCATGCCATATACAACCCTTCTATCACTTACTTTAAAATCAACCTGTGCTTTCTCTGAAATGCTGTCATTTTATTTGTAAAAGTATTTCACATTCTAAGGCTGAGATAATTTGCATAGGTCCAGGGTTCTTATTTTGTACAGATCTGACAGCTTTTCAACAAAAATATTTCAAAGCCATTATGTAGAATTATTATTTTATGGCTTTTCTAAAGGATCATTTTGACTTTTAAAAGTTTTACAGTTTCGCATGTTTAGAATTTAAACCTTCAAATAGATACATCAAAAGAATCAGTGGAATTTTTGATTCTATGCAGAAAGTTTTAAAATATAATGTATTTGAAATAAAAGTAGCATGACCCATTTCTGTACCAGAGAACATGGCACCAGGTCAGTTTCACTATTGGAAAGCATCATATATAATTTTTCCCTTAATACATTTTTCAACTTAGTCAAGTCTCCACTTGTTGCTCCAGTTAAAACCCTGGATTTTGAATATCATATCATTTTAAAAATTTATAAAATATAATATCTGAAATCATTTAGTATTTGATGATTTTTAACTCAAAGATATTTGACTCTTAGAAAAAGATACTTGGTAATAATCCAAACACAGTACTTTTCTATAGGATCCAAGTTAAATTCTTCTGAATTCAGCCCACAAATACTTGGCACTACTTAAGTCTCCGGGTAGAATGTAAAAACTGGCTCATCCATCAAATATTTATTTGGTACTTTCTGTATTCCAGGCATTGTGCTTGGCCCTGGTGGTACAAAGAAGAATGTCGGACTCGTATCACTTGTTTTCTTGGGTTTACCAGAAATCATTGTGAATTGAAGGAGGCAGGTCCTTTCAGAAGTGGCTATGGCTCAATGAGAAGTCAATAGGAACTGAGTGTTACAGGAATACAGAGAATGGAGGGATGGACTGAGAGAGAGTCAGAGAGATTATTCAGTTAAATTGAGAGGCACCAGTGGGAGATTACTCATGGAATCTGAGAGCTGAGACTTACAGATACAGGAAATCATGCTGAACAGCATGCAAAACATAGAGAAGTGAACTCCCATGTACTTTGAGACAACATTGGACTTTAAACTCCAGAAGTAAGTGGCTGTGTATAGTTCGTGTTCCATTTTAGCCTAGTGTCTAGCACAGTGTGTAGCATATTTTTATTGGACATGAAATACTAAATGCAAGAGTAAATGAATGACTAAACTATAGCTTTTGTCCTGTGATAGTGAAAGAGATATGAGTCCTCAAACTAAAAATTTTGGCCAGGCATAGTGGCTCAAACCTGTAATCCCAGAACACTGGGAGGCCTAAGCAGGAGGATCACTTGAGGCCAGGAGATAAAGACCAGCCTGGGCAACATAGTGAGACCCAGCCTCTACAAAAATAATAAATTAGCTTAGTGTGGTGGTGTACACCTGTAGTCCTAGCTATTTAGGAGGCTGAGGCAGGAGAATTGCTGGAGCCCAGGAAGTTGAGGTTTCAGTGAGCCGTGATTGTACCACTGTACTCCAGCCTGAGTGACAGAGTGACACCGTGCCTTAAAACACACACACTCAGACACACACACACACCTACCTCACTAGGTTGGGAGTTTGTTGGAGTATGTATTATGATAATTACTTAGGACTTTATCCTGCAGGATATGAAAGATCATTATGACTACATATTAAATCAAGCTAAACTCTGAACTGATTAATACATTCTTCTTTCAAATAAATATTTATTGAGCATCTACTGTGTACAATTGAAGTGCAACTAAACTCTGCCTACTGTCCTCCTGAAGTAGTCATTCTAATTAGTATTATGACAATAAACAGGTATAAAATAACAAATGTTCCAACTATAATTTGTAATAAGTATTATGAACCAGAAAGTCAGTCAATTACCTCTGCTTGCTGAATCCTACCAGCTTCCTGTTTTGTGAATAAAATGATATTGTTACACACCCATGGGTTTTCTTTACATAGTGTCTGTGGCTGCTTTCAGGTTATGGCGACAGAGTTGAATGATTGTGATAGACACCTTAGGGCCTGTGAAGCCTAAAATATTTCTAGCTGGGTTTTTGCAGAAAGAGGTTGCCAACCCTTGACATAAATGAAACAAATGAGGAGCAGAAATGAAAACAAATGAAGAGTAGACCACGCCAGACAGGATTCCAGAAATGACCTTGGTAAGCAGGTGACATTTAGGCAAGGGTGTAAAGGATGAGCAGAAGTCAGCCACATGGAGATAGGGAGGCGGCCCTGGAACAGGCAATAATGTGAGCAAAGGCCAAAGGCTGGAATGGCCTTAGCATGTTTGGTGTCCTCAGATATGAGCAATGTAACTTGGGGACATGGTCAAACAGAGAAAGGGGTTGTTATTAGATTATGTTAGAGAGAAACCAGATTGATCTCTCTATCAATCTGTCCAGCTACTTCTCTCTGGAGATAAACCTTGATGGGATTTAAAAAATCAGTTTAAAAACAACTCATGCAGACCTTAGCCTATCAGTAAACACCTCTTGGATTTTCACTATGAATATTGTTAATAGACCTAAAGGGTATATTGATGACAAAGATAGGCTCTTCTCCAACCGTGACAATAAAGCTGGCATGAAGAAGGTTATTTGTGAGGCAAAGCCAATTAAATCTGCATTTACGCTGATTTTGCAGTGATTCTGGGGTGTTTTTTTTTTTCTTTTGAATGGCAGAGCTGGCAAAATGCTAACAAATTCAATGTACCATGCACCACATGAAGCCCAGAGAGTATTTCTAGAAAATGATGATGGTTTTCTAAACTAGTCGAAAAGGGGAGGGTTATTTTAGCCCTAATGCACTCCACTATATCAAGTTGTTTGCTTGAATTATTTATGTGTGTATTGCGATTTTTAAACGGGAGCATCAGAGACACTTAAGCCACTGAGAAGTTAAAGACCTTGTAGGTCGTTCAAGGAGAATGTTAACTAGGGCAAGCGGCAGTGGCTGGAGAAATATGTCCAATCCACTTCACAAGTCACAGGGGCTTGGCTGTCAGACAGAACCAGATATGAAGATGGATTCAGCTATTTTTCAACTCCATGAACTGAGGCACTTACTGCCCTTACCCCAAGCCTCAGTTTCCAGATCTCTAACCTTGGGATCATACATTCTGGATTAGAATTCACTATGATTTAGTAATATGTCAAAAGAATGAAATATACAGTAAACATAATGAATTATAACTATTGCTATGATTATTACTGTTATTTTACTCCAGAAAAATCCAATAAGCATGAGAATGCAAACTCAACACTAGGAATTTCACTGGGTACAAAATACCTTGGTTCTTGTGGTAGTGAAGAAAACATAAATCCTGCATAACTTAAAGTCTATGGGGAGAAGGCCAGTGTTTTATGAATATCCTTGAGTGCTTGTTAAAATACTGTGTCCGAAGCCCCATTCTAAAATTCACTGAATCAGAATCTCCTAGGGAACAGCTAGAAAGCTACTCGTTTAACAGATAACCACGTAATACAAATTGTTTGGTATTATTCAGTGATCATCCATGCAGACAAACACATATATGAATTCCTGCCTTAAGAGAAGCATAAACAAAATGCATTAGGAAATCCAACGTGGGAAAAATACCTCTAAATAAAGTCCTAATTTTCTGACTCTAAGAACATATTTAGGAAAAGGACAATTGTTATATACCATTAAAAATAAAATGAGTGAGACTAAATGATAAACTATATCTGAACCAAAAAGCAAGTGTTAAGTCTGAATAATAAAATACTTATTTTCAGGTAAACTTCTTCTAGGATTTGCAATTGAGAAATCAATTTTCTCGTCAGCTAAAATATCATGAAATTTCAGTCACAGATGCTCTGTGAGAAAAGGGAGTATGTTTTCTTCAAATCTAAATAGTAAAATACAGCAAGCAAACAAAGACCTGCCCTTAACATGTATCATAATATGGTTGCCTCCCTTTCCAGGAAGGAATATGCTACAAGAAGTCAGATGTTAACACGTTCAGGTCTCACAAAGTTCTGACAGTGCTGAGGTCAACATTGCCATTGGGAATAAGAATACCCAGCCCAGATTTTTTTTTTAACTTCTATTTTTAGGCTCAGGAGTACATGTGCAGATTTGTTATATAGGTAAATTGCATTTCATGGGGGGTTGGTGTACAGATTATTTTGTCACCCTGGTAATAAGCATAGTATTTGATAGGTAGTTTATTAGTCCTCTCCCTTCTCCCACCCTACACCCTCAAGTAGACCCTGGTGTCTGTTATTTTCTTTGTGTCCATGTTTTCTCATCATCTCATTACTTATGATGATGTTTACATCATAAGTAAGAACATGCGATATTTGGTTTTCTGTTCCTGTATTAGTTTGCTTGGAATAATGGCCTCTAGTTCCATCCATACTGTTGAAAAGGACATAATCTTATTATTTTTTATGACACCATGGTAATTAATGGTATATATGTATTTTCTTTATCCTGTCTGCCATTGATGAGCATTTACATTGATTCCATGTCTTTGCTCTTATAAATAGTGCTGCAGTGAACATACATGTGCACATATCTTTATGGTAGAATGACTCATATTCCTTTGGGTGTATACCTACTGAAGCAGACTTTAGTTATATACCTAGTGAAGCAGACGTTGTCTCACAGCCAAGGAGATCAAGGACGTGGACACACAAAGGGTGAGGTTTAGAGTAGAAATTTAATAGGTGAAGGAAAGAGAACAGCTCTCTGCTACAGAGAGGGACTCCAGAAAAATGGGTTGTTGTTTCAAAGTTTGGATATAGAGGCTTTTGTAAGAAACCCCTATGGGGTTGGGCATCTCATTTGCATAAGGCATGCATTTCTGGTAGTTCTATCCCATCCTCCTAGTGTGCATGTGGGATCTTAGCTTGAGTTATTCCATGTTGCTTTGTTCCCCTTACTGTGCTTGTGTCAGGGGACAAAATTTTCCATTGTGGGCATGTGTGGGAAAGTCTCCTGTGTAGCCTTTCTCATCTGTGTGCCTGTGGGGATGTCTTAGGCAAGCCCCCTGGGAAAGTTCCCTTATCTGTGCCTGCAGCTTGATTTTTCAGGCTATTCTTTTGTTTGAAAGAATTTAACCAAGGACCTGCTCTAAAACTGAGGACCCACCCTGTCTTCCTCATCGGTTTCTTCCTTTCTCCTCTCTCACTAGTAATAGGATTATTAGCCCAGATCTTAAAATCCATCTGAATAGCCCAAAGTCAGATCTGGGGACAAATACACAGAAAAAAAAGGCAGATGTTGAACTTTATTCTATGAAGAAAAGTGAGATAAAATAGCAGTGGTAAGAGCTAGTTGTAGCCAGAACAGGAGTGGTAGAAAGGCAATGGTGAGGCAATGATGGATTACACAGTTACTATAATATACTACTAAAACCTTGAGTGCAACATCTCCATTAATCATCTGCCATCTTATGCATAGATCCTAACATTGTCTCCATTTTACAGAGGAAGAAAATCAGCTGGGATGCAATCAAGTGCATTTCATTAGGTCAAAAGCTTATAAGTGGTTATGCTGAGATTTGAACCCATGTTCTCTGACCTCTGACCTTATTTCAATTTAAAATTGCATCTCAGGAAGTAGGAATGAGAAGTCCGATTCTATTTCTTGTTGTTTGACTGTGGACAGCTTTTAGACTCATCTCCTTGTTCTCCACATCTAAAAAAACATAAGCAAGTTTTCCTCCCTTGGCCCCCACAGGAAATTAAAACCGTGCAAATCACTGCCCACCTGGAACTCTCACTGTGGGACCCCATCCTTTAACAATAAAAACCCAAACTGTTACCCACAAAAGGGTGAATTCAATTGCTTGCTTGCAGTGACAATCCAATGACCACAACCAAGGAGGATTTAACAAGGAGATTTTGTTACTTTTAAAGAGTAAAACAGACACCCACCAGGGGTAGTCCCTTAAAGCAGCATCACCTCGAACAACAGGGAAAACAGGACTTTCATTAGGCTGGTGAGCTGAGTCATTGTATGTAGAGGTGGAGTAAAGGCAGAGCAGGTACAATCACCATGCTTCTGCGTCCGTCATGTGTATAAGAAATAGCAGATAGGCTCCTCCCAGGGAGGTGTTTTTAGTGTGGTAGTGAAGAAACTTCACTATGGTTCATCTCCAACTCGGGCATCTCTGGATTCAACAAGTTTTTTGTTTTTCCCAGGCTGATCTTCTTCCAGGCACTTTTTGAAACAACAAGAACTTAAAGTTCAACCATTACAAGTGGAAACTTTTTCACAGTACATACCCCAAAACCCAGGAACCCTAGGTTACAAAACCAGTTTTCTTTCTGTGCTTTCTCAGGTCATATTTTGACCTTCTTGAAAGTCCTGCCATGATCATCCCAGAGATTTAAATTATGTAACTAATAAACCTTTTAAACCCTCTTGGTGTGTGTGGTGTGTGTGTGTGTGTGTGTGTGTGTGTGTGTGTGTGTGTGAGAGAGAGAGAGAGACATCATTGGCTAGGCGCGGTGGCTCACGCCTGTAATCCCAGCACTTTGGGAGGCCCAGGCGGGTGGATCACGAGGTCAAGAGATCAAGACCATCCTGGCTAACATGGTGAAACCCCATCTCTACTAAAAATACAAAAAATATCCGGGCGTGGTGGCAGGCGCCTGTAGTCCCACCTACTTGGGGAGGCTGAGGCAGAAGAATGGCATGAACCCGGGAGGCGGAGCTTGCAGTGAGCCGAGATCACGCCAATGCACTCCAACCTGGGCGACAGAGCAAGACTCCATCTCAAAAAAAAAAAAAAAAGAGAAAGCATCATTAATGTTGACATCCAAAATAAATTTTGGGTGGGAGTTTATCTGCCTCTACAGGTGACCACAACAAATGAAATGTGTTATTTAACTTGTCTCCAACTTTTGTTCTTTCCCCATGTGCATTATTTTGATATTCCACACTAAACACCCTCATCTCCTTCCTCCTCCCTGTTTCACTTGGGACAATTGTTTCAATAGCAAATGTTGAATGTAACAGGTCTTCCTCTCTGAACACTGGAAATTATCACTAACCAAGTACAGCACATGTATCCCTGAGATCTGTGGCTATCTGGCATTCTTCTTACAATTATTTTTTTCTAGACAGCCAGAGTTGATTAATGTTGAGAAAATAGATAAAATATTTTTACCATCCTAGACGTATGTGTTTGTGTTAGGACAGGCAGGGAGCTGTGGCTATTCTTCAACTGCAGCCTGGGTATATAAGATGCCTAAGATACAGTAGTTGTTGGAAATACTAAGCAATGGGAAAGGGACACTGTCTCAAAAGTCCTTCAAAGAGGCAGGAAAAGTAACTAATGTCAGAAATATACCTGAGATATAATAGTGACCTCAGGGGCTTTGCTTTATATAGTTGAGACCTGTAGTTCTCTAATATATATTTTTCTCAGATTTGATTAAAAAAAACAAATAATGAAGCAACAGAAAAACTTATTTTCCTTAGCACCGAGTAGCACCCATTAAAGAGACCCCCGTAGGTACCTTTACATTCTTGAGAAAATATCATGATATTAAACTCAGGGTGTGACACAGTTGGCAGAATATCCCTTGAAAATATTTTGCCTTTCAGCTGCGAAAGTTTCTCTAACAAAGTGGATGTTAGAAGAAGCTCCCAGGCACCCCTGGCTATGTCTAGAGCTCATTATCTCCTCATTACAGGGAACCTGAGGGGGATGAGGAAAATGCCTTCAGAAAGATGCATTCATGTTTTATTGATTGCCAACAGAGCTCAAGTCTCTGAATTCTCACACTCTGGGATATTTTGTTAGGAAAATAAGCACAGTAGGCTCTTGTTTACATGCCCTCTTCCTTCTGGTACAATTGATTCCAGCACAGCACAAAACTGAGCATCTTCCCCAATTAGGTTCTCATGAGCCACAACCACACAAGAACTAAAGCTAAGCTTTCAATAAGCACATTGCTTATTGTCTCAGAGGATCTGAAACATATCCTATTCATTAAATCCCCTCTTTCGATGAATGAGAAAACTTGGGTCCAGAGAAGTTAATTGGTTTGTTCCTGGTCACACAGCCAGTGGTGACAGAGCCTGGGTTAGAATTCAGGGTTCCTGATGTCTTCAATCACACCTTTTTGGTTATTCTAACTGCATATATTTTCCCATTTCTGGAGAAAAAAAGTAATAAAGTGGTAATTTTAAACTGTCCTCTATAATTTCAACATATATTATAGAGCCCATCTTGGCATGCTATGATAACTCAGTTTGTGGAGAACTCAGATTATATTGGAAGGTAGCAAACTGGGGAGGCAGTTATGCTGAGGCTATAACAGTTAATAGATTTGTGAAGAAACTTAGGAGATTTCATCCTGACATAAAGACACAACATAGTGGAAGCATGATAGCTGTCTTGAGGAAAAAGGAATTGATTGACTCTTAAGGGCAGAAGCAGGTAGAACCAATGAGAAAATTGTTATGAGCATGGACTTTGGAATCAGAAAGAGTAACTAGGATAACTTTGGGCAAAATATTAAACTTTTTGAGTTTCAGTTTCTGTGCCTGTAAAATAGAGATAATACTTAACTTATGGAGATAATACATAGAGCAACTTTATAGGGTGGCTGTGAAAAATATATTAGACCATATTAAGAATGACTCTTCATGAGGCAATTATTGTGCAGTGTTCTAAGCATTTTACATGTGTACATTTATTTTTGTCCTCCCACAACCCTATGAAGCAAGTGCTATTATCTTTTTTTGGATAACAGAAAAATCGAAGCACAGAAGAAAGAGCTTATAGTTGGAAAAGCAAAGATTTTTGGGTTTTGGGTTTTATCTGCTAAGTCAAATTGGCTCCAAGATTCATGATCTTCACTACTATGTTAAATTACCATATTTTAAGATCCCTTTACTGAACACATAATAAATGCTCCGTAATGTCTATACAATGGTAACTTCTATAACAATAATAATAATTACTGTTGTCATAAAATTAATGATGATAAATAAGAATAAAAAAGGAGGACGAGGAAGAGGGACAGAGGAAGAAGGTAATTAAGGAATTTGCCTAAGTTCACATATATGTTGCATCAGCCAGAAAAGGCTACATTTTGCTAACAACTACCCACAAAATCTTAGTGGATTGATACAAATCACTTCTACTTACATTGAATTGTTCAAGGTAAGCCACAAACCACACTTAATATCAGAGTGTATAGGGAAGTTCCATAATACTTGTGCTTAGGAGAAATTTAATGGTTATGAACAGTCTGAATGACTTCTATTGTCAGAAAGTAGGAGAGCCAGAAATAGAAACTGGGTTTTAGTTTTTAAGAAAGAAATTTCTGTATTCATTTTCTATGACCACATCACAAATTATCGTCAATTTGTCAGATTAAAGCAACTCACACTTTTCTCACATTTCCCAGGTCAGAAGTTCATGTAAGCTCAACTGGGTTCTCTAATTAAGGTCTCATGAAGCTGAGATCAAGAGGTTGCAGGGCTGGACTCAGACTTGAAGAAAAAAATTCATTTTCGAGTTCATTCAGGTTGTTGACAGAATCCTTTGTTGCAGTTGGAAGGTCCCCCGTTTCCTTGTGATATTTCAAGCCATGGCCTATCATTGATTCTAGAGGCCATCCCTAGGTCTTTTCAGATGGCCTGTTCCATCTCCCAATCAGGAACAGTGTGTCAGTTCATCTCAAACTTAATTTCCCTGGTATCTCCTTCTGTCACTATCCAGATAAAATGTCCTGCTTTTAACAGCTTATGCAAGTATTAGGTTGGTGCAAAAGTAATTGCGGATTTGCCACTACTTTTACTAGTTCAGGCCCACCCAGATAATCCCTCTAACCGAATCACTTGTGCTATATAATATACACAGTCATGGAAGTGATAGTTCATCATATTTCTGAGTTTTGAGTTGTCTTAGTCAGTTTGAGCTGCCATAAGAAAATATCAAAGACTAGGTAGCTTATAAAAAACCAAAAAAACAAAAAAACATAAATTAATTTCTGGCTGTTGTGAAGGCTGAGAAGTCAAAGATCAAGGCACCAGCAGATTCAGTGTCTGGTGAGGGCCTGTTTTTTCATCAATGGTACCTTCTTACCCTATCTTCACATGTGGAAGGGGCTAGCTAGCTCTTTTTCATTTATTTTATAAGGGCACTAATCCCAATTATGAGGGCTCTGCCCTCATCAACTAATCAGTTCTCCAAAAGCCCTACCTCCTAATATCTAAAAGAATTTCAACATGTACACTTTAAGGGGGTTCAAACATTCAGACCATAACATGAGGTTAAAGTGGAACATCTCTGATGGACCATTTTAAAAAATTCATCTGCTGCACCATAGCATTCACCAAGGGTGATATGGATTGTCTTCCAAGACAAGTGTTTCCTTAATTGCAAGCAAAAGTCACAGCCCAGGATGGAAGATCTTCTTTCAGTTAAGTTGCAAAGAGGATATTTTGGCTTTCTGGAGCCTGAATTACATACCCAATTGCTGACTCTTGTTTATTTTTGTTTTTTATTTCTTACATAGCATAAATAAATGAAATTTAACTATATTAGTTTGTAACCTGTAACCATATCACTCAGTGATTCACTGTTTAGGTAAGAATATGTGTGATTATATACCACATATATATAACTGTATTAGCTTGTAACAAATTGCCACTAACATAGTTGCTTAAGCTATCCAAATTTATTATCCTACAAGTCCAAATTTACTATTCCACAAAGTGGAAAATGTGACAGAGGCCTCACTGGGCTAAAATGAAGGTGTCATCGAGATGTATCCTATCCTTTCTCAGGTTTTAGAAAGACTCATTTCCTAACTTTTGTGGATTTTAGAGGATGCCCACATTCTTTGACTCATGGTCTCCTTTTTCCATCTTCAAAGTCTGCAATTCCAGATCAAGTCCTTCTCACATGGCATATCTGCCCCTTCCTTTGTAATTTCAGCTCTCTTTAATCAAGTGTCCTGTAAAGGTTCTAAATAATTATTTGTTTTTAAGGACTCATTTATTTAGATTTGGCTAGCCCAATATTCCAGGGTAATCTCCCCATATCAAGGTCATTATCCTTGATCACGTCTACAAAATTCCATTTGTGATGTAAGGTGGTACATTTGCAGGTTTCAGGATTAGGTCATAGACAATTCTGTGGGTCATTTTTCTGCCTATCACACTGACTTAACCAAACAAAAGTGGAAATCTATTCTGAGGATTTTTGCATTTATCAGGTAACTTTAGGATTTCCAAAAGAGTTTGGGATTATAAACCAGAAAAACAGCTGCAATCTCTCCCTCTGTGTTTTCTCTGCTCTTTCTGAAAATCTGCTTCATTTTTTTTTCTCACAGAAACCACCTTTTCTGTTTATCCAGTCCATGTAATAGAAAATGGCTGTTTCACATCTCTTGATTGTAGGATATTGGTCTAGCCACTGGCAGAGATTGTCTTGGCTATTTTCTTAGACCATATTTTCAAAATAACTAATAGTGAAGACTTGGTCTAATAAGCAGCACTGAGTGGTATAGGATTATGAGGCCAGATAACAGCTGCTAAAGATCAACCACAGAGTTCAAGGATGATTACTCATAGACAGGAAATGTTGGCTTGTTCCCAAGCAAGAGGTGTCCATTTCATATCAATTTGACTATGATTTTTATTGTATTTCTGCCATAACTATGGTCTTTTCCACCAGTACAGTAAGACTACACATTGCCAGAAGAAATGTCATCAGATACCATGCAGCTAACATGATGCATATGTGTGAAGCAGCTTTGCACGTGCAGCTGATTGATGCATTAAAACTAATCTTGTGAATTGCAAAACATGAAAGAAATCAGACAGAATGCACTGAAGAGATGATAGAAAGTTCTATGTGCATGAAGAAATGGAAAAGCCAGACACACATGCGATTTTGTTACTATACACGTGGACACTGATTGTCAGAGCAGCAGTGCTTGCCAGGCAAAAATCATCAAGTAGCTTCCTAATGTTTTCTTCTATTTCTTTTGAACTCAGCTGATCGATAAAATTAAAAACTGGCAAAGATATCATCTAAAAACTCAGCATAAGATAGGTGGAAATGTTGTATTAAAAGTCTTATGGTTGGACATAATATCAGACCCAGTCTGATATCTGGCCTACTTGGGGAAAATATGCTATCAAGATATAACTGAGAATTGAAAATATTAAAAATAAAATTATACAACAGTAAAAAGTAATACAAATAAAAATACAGTAACAACTATTTACATGGCATTTACATTATATGAGCTATTATAAGTAATCTAGAGGTGATTTACAATATACAGGAGGATATGTGTAGGTTATATGCAAATACCGTCATTTTATATAAGGGACTTGAACATCTGCTGATTGTATTATCCACAGGGATCCTGGAACCAATCCCCCATGGATACCAAGGTACAACTGTATACATACATGTATATATGAGTATATTTACACATATAATAGCATCATTCTGTGCAAACCTGTTATTTGATGCAAAATATGAACATCGGTTGCTATGTAAAGTTCATTCTTTTATATGGCTGTACCGTAAGCCGTTTAGTCCAAATCCTACTGCTGAAATTTTGTCCATTTGCAGTTCACTATTATGTACAAAACTGTAACTTCTTTGATTATTTCAGGATTTAATTTCTAGAAATTATATTTTTTTTTCTGTGAAGGGATTGAGGCTATTGATGCATATTTAAAACTACCATTTATAAAGGTTGAATTAGGGAGTTGCCTTATTATTTTGATTAGCATTTTTGCCTAGCATAAAGGTTGAATGAATTTTTCCCCAAACTATATACAAGCATTATTTTTCTCTCTCAAAAAACACTAATGCTAAGTATCATCATTAAATCAAAAAGAAACAAATACCAACAGTTTACAGTTGTTAAATACTGAATAATATGACTTTATTTTACAAAAAGAAATATAAAAGAAAATTGTGGAGGTGCACCTAGTTTAATAGGTAGAGGATACTTAGCAAGATTTTGGACATCTATTATCAGGAAATAAGACTACCTCTCTCCCGTATTTGTATGCATCAGTTACCACCATTGCCTGAGAAACAAAGTACATTTTTTATTACTCTGTTAAATAAAAATTAATAAAATCCATAAGTAATAGTGACTATCTGCCCTCTGTACAGGTGCTGGGATTTTAGGGATCTGGCAGCTGTGTTCATGAAATATTGAGAAAGGGAAAGTACATCAAGATCAGATGAAAATTATTTGCGATATTTCAGAAGAAATGCAATGAACTGCATATCTAGAGTGATAGATATAACAAAGTGGGAGAGAAAAGAGATATGAGATATATTGTATATAAAGAATAAGCTTGACATTGTAATCTACGTTTTTTTGAATGGCATAATAAAACAGAAATCAGAGATAATGGCGAGTTTTTTTTAATTTAGTCAATTGGCTAGCCATTAATAAATTTAGAATATATATATGTATATGTATATGTATGCATGTGTGTTTCTATATACATATATATACATATATATATACGTATATATATATGTGTGTGTATATATATATATATACACACACATATATATACGTATATATATATGTGTGTGTATATATATATATATACACACACATATATATATACAATTCTTTTTTGAGATGGAGTTTCGCTCTTGTTGCCCAGGCTGGAGTGCAATGGTGCGATCTCAGCTCACTGCAACCTCCAACTCCCAGATTCAAGCAGTTCTGCCTCAGCCTCCCAAATAGCTGGTACTAAAAGCTCACACCACAAAGACTGCCTAATTTTTTATTAGTAGTAGAGATGGGGTTTCACCATGCTGCTCAGGCTGGTCTCAAACTCTTGACCTCAGGTAATCGACCCACCTCGGCCTCCCAAAGTGCTGATATTACAGGTGTGAGCCACTGTGCCAAGCCAAAATTAGAATATATTTTGAGAAGCTCTATTGGAAGAAGAATCTGATGTATTCAGGAAATTTCTGTGATTCTGTTATTAGAAAAAAACTCAATGCACAGATATAAAATTAATATTTGGAATAGTAGGAATAAAGACTCAGAGATCAAGGGTTAAGTTCAGCTTATAAGATTGGAGAATAATCTATCCAACGTCAGTATAAAAGTCATAGAATTGAATGTGATGCCAGGATGCAACTCCAGGAAGATACGAGAAAAGATTAGTCATGATTACATATTTCAGATTATTGCCTTTAAATGGATGAAAACCATAATTTATTTTAGATTTATGAAACCATTTTAGTCGCTCCTTAAAAACACAAGCCAACAAATTTAAAAATAATAATAAAACGATGTATCTCCAAATAGTTTCAAGAACCATCACATCAGTCACAGCATTCTTCTTGTAATTCAGCTTGTTCTCCATGATGACTAAGCATGGCATAGATTTAAAATACCATGAGATGAATTTTTATATTTAAGCAAGATACTAATTTTCAATGAAAATCAATGATTTCTTTTTTTGAGCCATTGATCCTTCCTTTGTGACCTTTTTTTTTTTTTTAATCATACTTTAAGTTCTGGGATACAGGTGCAGACCATGCAGTCTTGTTACAAAGGTATACATGTGCCATGGCAGTTTGCTGCACTCGTCAACCCGTTGTCTATATTAGGTATTTCTCTTAATGCCATCCCTCTCCTAGTCCCCCACCTCCTGACAAGCTCTGGTGTGTGATGCTCCCCTCCTTGTGTCCATGTGTTCTCATTGTTCCACTCCTACTCATGAGTGAGAAGAGATGGTGTTTGATTTTCTGTTCTGTGTTAGTTTGCTGAGAGTGATGGTTTCCAGCTTCATCCATGTCCCTGCAAAGGACATGAACTCATTCTTTTTTATGGCTGCATAGTATTCCATGACGTATATGTGCCATATTTTCTTTATCCAGTCTATCATTGCTGGGCATTTGGGTTGGTTCCAAGTCTTTGCTATTGTGAACAGTGCTGCAATAAACATACATGTGCATGTGTCTTTATAGCAGAATGATTTATAATCCTTTGGGTATATACCCAGTAATGGGATTGCTAGGTCAAATGGTAATTCTGGTTCTAGATCCTTGAGGAATCGCCACACTGTTGTCCACAATGGTTGAACTAATTTACACTCCCACCAACAATTTAAAAACATTCCTATTTCTCCATATCGTCTCCAGCATCTGTTGTTTCCTGATGTTTTAATGATCACCATTCCACCTAGCATGAGATGGTATCTCATTGTAGTTTCATTTGCATTTCTCTAATGACCAGAGATGATGAGCTTTTTTTCATATGTTTTTTGGCCACATAAATGTCTTCTTTTGAGAAGTGTCTGTTCTTATCCTTCACCCACTTTTTGATGGTTTTTTTTTCTTGTAAATTTGTTTAAGTTTTTTGTAGATTTTGTATATTAGTCCTTTGTCAGATGGCTAGATTGCAAAAATTTTCTCCCATTCTGTAGGTTGCCTGTTCACTCTGATGATAGTTTGTTTTGCTGTGCAGAAGCTCTTTGGTTTAATTAGATCCTATTTGTCAATTTTGGCTTTTGTTGCCATTGCTTTTTGTGTTTTAGTCATGAAGTCTTTGCCCATGCCTGTGTCCTGAAGGGCATTGCCTAGGTTTTCTTCTAGGGATTTTATGGTTTAAGTCTTTAATCCATCTTGAGTTAATTTTTGTATAAGGTGTAAGGAAGGGGTCCAGTTTCAGTTTTCTGCATATGGCTAGCCAGTTTCCCAACACCATTTATTAAATAGGGAATCCATTCCCCATTGCTTGTTTGTGTCAGGTTTGTCAAAGATCAGATGGTTGTAGATGTGTGGCATTATTTCTGAGGCCTCTGTTCTGTTCTGTTTGTCTATATATCTGTTTTGGTACCAGTACCATGCTGTTTTGGTTACCATATCCTTGTAGTATAGTTTGAAGTCAGGTAGCATGATGCCTCCAGTTTTGTTCTTTTTGCTTAAGATTATCTTGGCTATATGGGCTTTCTTTTTTTTTTTTTTCCATAGGAAATTTAAAGTAGTTTTCTCTAATTCTGTGAAGAAAGTCAATGGTAGCTTGATGGGGATAGCATTCAATCTATAAATTATTTTTTGCAGTATGGCCATTTTCATGAAATTGATTCTTCCTATCCATGAACATGGAATGTTTTTTTTCCATTTGTTTATGTACTTTCTTATTTTCTTGAGCAGTGGTGTGTAGTTCTCCTTGAAGGGGTCCTTCACATCCCTTGTAAATTGTACTTGTCGGTATTTTATTCTCTTTGTAGCAATGAGAAGAAAGACACAACATACCAGCATCTCTGGGACACAGCTAAAGCAGTGTTTAGAGGGAAATTTATAGCACTAAATGCTCACAGAAGAAAGCAGGAAAGATCTAAAATTGACACCCTAACTTCACAATGAAAAGAACTAGAGAAGCAAGAGCAAGCAGATTCAAAAACTAGCAGAAGACAAGAACTAAGATCAGAGCAGAACTGAAGGAGATAGAGACAGAAAACCCTTCAAAAAAACAGTGAATCCATGAGCTGGTTTTTTGAAAAGATTAACAAAATAGGTAGACCACTAGCAAGACTAATAAAGAAGAAAAGAGAGAAGAATCAAATAGACACAATAAAAAATGGTAAAGGGGATATCACCACTGATCCCACAGAAATACAAACTACCATCAGAAAATACTATAAACACCTCTACACAAATAAACAACAAAATCTAGAAGACATGGATAAATTCCTGGACACAAACGCCCTCCCAAGACTAAACCAGGAAGAAGTCGAATCTCTGATTAGACCAATAAGAAGTTCTGAAATTGAGGCAGTAATTAGCAGCCTACCAACCAAAAAATGCCCATGATCAGATGGATTCACAGCTGAATTCTACCAAAGGTACAAAAAGGAGCTGGTACCATTCCTTCTGAAACTATTTCAAACAATAGAAAAAGAGGGACTCCACCCAACTCATTTTATGAGGCCAGCATCATCCTGATACCAAAACCTGGCAGACACACAACAATGGAAAATAAAATTTCAGGCCAATATCCCTGAAGAACATCAATGTGAAAATCCTCAGTAAAATACTGGCAAACCATATACAGCAGCACATCAAAAATCTTATCTACCACAATCAAGTTGGCTTCATCCCTGGGATGCAAGGCTGGTTCAACATATGCAAATCAATAAACGTAATCCATCACATAAACAGAACCAATGACCAAAAAAACACATGATTATTTCAATAGATGCAGAAAAGGCTTTTGATAACATTCAACACCCCTTCATGCTATAAACTCTCAATATACTAGGTATTGATGGAATGTACGTTTGTGACCTTTAAAATACTACTCATATTTCGCTTGCTCAAATGGCGGGGGTGGGGGAAGATTAGGGAGTTCGAGAAGAAAATGAGGAACTCTGTAGACCTATTCCACAGGAAAGCAACCAAAATTTGTGAACACTAAAAAACATATAAGCAGAGAAAAAAACACAATACTTAAATTCATAAGGATATATAGCACATAAAGTAACTTAAAAAGATTTTTTTATAAAATGTACTGAATCCCCATATAAACAGCAAAAGTCTCCAGAACTTAAGCCGCGACCCATTTTCTGACCCCTCAGCTCAGTGAGACAGAAGTGCCTCTACTGGCAGGTGTGGAAAAGAAGGTAGATTGCGTTCTTCCCCCGGGCTACCAGGTCTGTGATATTTTCCAGAGGGAAACAGGACACCAGCTTTCTTATCTCTATCGGCTCCATGCTGCAGAGGCTAAATTCCCTGAGTATATTCAAGTGGTTGGGTGCTTCCGTATTCCACCCAGCTGTCACTTATAGGGCAGAAGCTCTATGCCAGATGTAACAGTCCAAGAATAAATACAAGGGCCCTTGATTGCTCTCAGCATAGCAATCACATACAGTGAAGTTTCCACAGTGGGAAAAGCATGTTGAAAATACTAGAGGCTCCTGCCCAGAGATCTGCTCAAAGAGCTGAAAGATGAGAGCTGTATGACTGGGAAAGTTGTGGGCCATTGTCCCTACTTCCACTGAAGAGCATTTTCTTAGATACTATGCCCAGGCAGAAAGGCAGGCCCTTAAGAAGCAGTGCTCTAAAACTCTCCTCAAATGAATTGAAATTAGTTGGAACAGAATGTGGAGAAGTTCAAGCCAATGAGCATTCTCATAAACAATGGATATTTTGGTGGTAAGAAATTCAGAGGAGACTGGTAGTTCCATAAGAAAAACAAGCTAAGCCATTTGCTGGAGGTTTTTCAGAGAGTCAGAGAACAGGGCAGCTAAGACAATCTCTCCTGAAGTCAGAGCAGGTCTCAAAGAATGGCTTCAAAGTCAGCTCCGGCAAAGAAGACCTACTTTATTGCAATCTGTATCCCTGGAAATTGTCACAAGCAATAACACAATCAGCTAGTAATTTATGGAGCTGATCAACTGGATATGATACCAACCGAGGCAGACAGCTTAACTGCTAAATCAGGGGGAAAAAAAACAAAAAACAAAGAAAGACCTGACAAAACTAGTGGCATCCAAGGCTGACTGTGGACATGCCCAAGTATATATACTAGAAAAAGTGACATTAGATGCAAACTCTGGGAGAAATAGACCAGGGTATTCAATAGCACAGTTAAGTCACTAAAAAAACAAACAAGTAAACAACTGCAATAATAATCCATGTTGGAGGGGATTCAATGTCCAGAGTTGCTACATTATATTATCTAAATATTAGGGAAAAAAACTATGTGACATGCAAATAAACAGAAAAGCATGCTCCATACACTGGAAAATAAGCTGCCCAAATATTGGACTTAACAGACAAAAATTTCAAAGAAGCCAACATAAATATGTTGAAAGAACTAAATGAACTCATGCTTACAGAAGTAAAGGAAGGTATAATGACAATATCCCAATAAAAAGGAAATATGAATTAAAAGTTAGAGATTACACAAAAGCACCAAATGGAAATTCTGGAATTGAAAAGTAAAGTAACTGAAATGGGCTGAACTTGAATAAAATAGTTAATCTTGGAGTTCAAGGGTAGATTTGAATTGTGAGAGGAAAGAATCAGCAAGACCAAAAAGAAAAAAGAAGATAAAGATGTCCACTCTTATTTATATTCTATGTTATACTGAAGGTTCTAGCCAGGATAATTAGGCATAAAAAGAAATAAAAGACATTCAAATTGGAAAGAAAGAGGTAAAATTATTTCTGTTTTCAAATGACATTTTCTTAACTATGGAAACACCTAAGGAATCTACACACACACACAGACACACACACACACACACACACACAGACACACAGATATAGGGGAAGGACACAATTAGAGGTAGAGGTAATAAATGAATTCAATGAGGTAGAAGAATACAAAATAAATATTCAAAAATCAATTATATTTTAATAAATTATCAATAAGCGATCCAAAATGAAATTAAAGAAAAAAATGCACTTTCAGTAGCACCAAAATTAGTAAAATTCTTAGAATTAAGTTTAACAAAAGATGTGAAAAACATATTCTGGGAACAACAAAACTTTTCTCAAATAAATTAAAACTTAAATGACACTTCATTGATTGGTAGATATTGTTAAGACAGAAATATTCTCTAAATTATTGTACATATTTAATAAAATCCCTATCATAATACCAGCTGGATTTTTTTCAGAAATGGACAAGCTGCTATTAAGATTCATATGAATTAAAGAAACCAGAATAGTACAAACGATCTTTAAAAAACAAATTTGGAAGACTCACACTTTCCAATTTTTAAACTTACCACAAAGCTACAATAATCAAAATAGCTTAGTACTTTTGTTGAAATAAGGAAAGATATGTAGTTCAATGAAACAAAATTGAGACGAGAAGTAAACACATCCATATCTAGTGTATTGTTTTATTTTTTTAATTGAGACGGAATCTCCCTCTGTCACCCAGGCTGGAGTGCAGTGGCCCAATCTCGGCTCACTGCAACCTCTGTCTCCTGGGTTCAAGCAATTCTCCTGCTTCAGCCTCCTGAGTAGCTGGGGTTACAGGCGCCCACCACCACACCCGGCTAATTTTTGTATTTTTGGTAGAGACGGGGTTTTGGGGTTTCGCTATGTTGGCCAGGCTGGTCTCGGACTCCTGACCTCAGGTGATCCATTCACCTCAGCTTTCCAAAGTGCTGGGATTACAGGCATGAGCCACCGCGCCCAGCCTGTATTTTTTAAAAGACTCTCAAATTCATACAATAGGAAAGACTGACACTTTGGAGAAACAGTGCTGGTACAATTGAATATTCACATGCGAAAGAATATTTACGTCCAAAATGTTAGTTGGGACCTTTCTACACAATACACAAAATTAACTCAAAATTGACTATGGGCCTAAATGTGAGAGCAATAACTATAAATCACTTAGAAAAAAATATAGAAGTAAATCTTTTTTACTTTGGGTTAGGCAAAGCTGTCTTACACATGACACCAGAAGCAAAACCAATAAAAGAAAAAAAGAGATGAGCTTCATTTCAAAATGTTTGTGTTTCAAGGGATACCCTCAGACAAATGAAAGGCAACCCACAGGATGGGATTAAAAAGGTGCCTTGTAAATTATATACCGGATAAAAGTCTGGTGTTAAATTTTTATTTATAATATATAAATTTATTTTTACAGCTGAACAATAAAATGACAACTCAATTTAAAAATTGGCCAAGGATCTGAGTAAATATTTCTTCAAAGACAGAATACAAAAGGCCAATCAGATCATACAAAGTGTGGTCCATACTGTAAGAAGTACTTTTTAAACTGTCTATTTTCAGAAAACAGGCCCAGGCAAGTCTGGACAGCTCCCTTGCAGACATGACAAGTCACATGGTACAGACATCTGGGAAGAGTGATAAGACTCATAGAAGTCAGAGGGGAAGGAGAAAAAGGCCGGGGGCCTAATCCATAAAATGAAGGAAAGTTTTGCCATTGGGAAATTGAAACTTAAAGTGGGGAAGGGGACAAGATGTAACTTTACAAGGGGATAATGAAACTTAGGCGTCGTCCGGGAAGATTGTAACCCCACAGTACTCAGCCTATGAGGAACTGGGGGAGGGACTTACACACTGGGGGATAAATTGCTTGTTGAAACTGCACCAGGTGTGCCTGCTTGCCAGACACCCGATCTTGCAAGACCGTCATTAAAGTCTCGCTTTTGTTGTTCTTCATGTCTCTAAGTCCATTCTTTGGGTTTGGACAGAGGAGTGTGTTTCTCACCAACATTAGCCATCCGGAAAATAAAATAAAACAAACACACACACACACACAGTGAGACACTGCTTCACATACATTAGGACTGCTTTAACCAAAAAGAAAAGTATTAGTAAGTATTGAGAAGAATGTGGAGAAATTGAAACTCTCAAACACGGTTGTGCAAATATAAAATGGTGCACCTACTTTGGAAAACTATCTGGCAGTTCCTCCAAAGTTTATACACGTAGTTATCATGTAACCCAACAGTTCCACTCCTATGTATATACCCAAGAGAAGTGAAAATATATGTTCACAAAAGAACATATATTCAGATACTTACAGCAGCATTATTTATAATTGTCAAAAAGTAGAAACTTCCCAAATGCCCTTTAATCAATGACGGATAAACAAAACTTGGTATATCCATACAACAGAATGATATTTGACAATTAAAAGGAATAAATTAATGATATATACCACAACATAGACAAATCTTGGAGATATTATGTTAAGTGAAAGAAGATGGTCACACACACCCCCCACATATTTTATGATTCAATTTATATAAAATGTTTGGATTAGGCAAATCTATAGAAACAAAAAGTAGACTAATGGTTGCCTAGGGCTGAGAGTTTCTAAGGTAAATTGACACTGATTGATAATGGGTATGGATTCTTTTGGGGGTAATGAAATGTCACAAAACTGATTGTGGTGATACTTGTACAATTCTGTGAATATACTAAAAAACTGAATTGTATGATGTAAATGCGTGAATTTTATATGAATTACATCTCATAAAGATATCGTGTTTTGTTTTGCTTTTGTGTTTTTTTTTTTTTTTTTTTTGAGACAGAGTCTCGCTCTGTCACCCAGGCTGGAGTGCAGTGGCATGACCTCGGCTTACTGCAAGGTGCACCACCCACGTTCACGCCATTCTCCTGCCTCAGCCTCCCAAGTAGCTAGGACTACAGGTGCTTGCCACCATGCCCGGCTAATTTTTTTAATTTTTAGTAGAGATGGGGTTTCACTGCATTAGCCAGGATGGTCTCAATCTCCTGACCTTGTAATCTGCTTGCCTTGGCCTCCCAAAGTCCTGGGATTACAGGCGTGAGCCACCGCGCCTGGCCCTGAAGATACTATGTTTTTAAAAGATATGTATAACAACTTTTCAGAGACTATTATACTTATCAAAAAACATGAGCACTTAATACTAAGGCAAAGGCATATATTGATTAAGTTTTATTAAGCTTATACATTACACTTTCTAGCCATTTTATTTTCTCTGATTCTTTACCTTAACTTGATTGACTGGTTCTCTTGCTAAAGGAATATTAGAAACATTAAATTAGAAGCAAGAGACTATAACATTAATGAGACAGAAATGAAAGTTGTACAAATAACAGTAAGAATGTAACTATGAAAGAATGTATAAATAAATAATATAATTAGGGGTCATTTTTCTACAGAGCAAGTAACTGGCCACTCTTCAGCAATTGATATCTGTAAAGAAGGTCACAATAATCAATGATTTTAACTTAAATTTACAATTTATATTTAGTAATGCAGGAAGTACATAGATGTTTCAAAATGATTTAAAGCCAAAATGATTGATTTAAATGAATTTAGATTTCAAAGTTGGATATATCAGCTATCTGTAGTATATATTTTATAAAATAATAAATTTCCACTTATTTCAGAGAAGTATCATTGTTTAATATTTTCTTATGTTTAATATAAAGACACCAATTAGAAATATCCCTCTTACACCGTGAATATGTTTCTAATAAAGACATTGTAAACTCCGTGTTCATGTCATCATGTGTGTGTGCATTTATGTGTGTGATTATATGTTATCTGCAAATTTGATAGGTGCATAAGAACCCTATTAGGGAATCAGACACTCATCTCTCATGCCCTCATAATTCAAATCCAATGTCAACACAGGATCTATGACTCCTCCAAGTGTGGTTTTATTACACCTGTGTACAAGTGACATCCAGCACCTGGTAAATGTTCTTCATAACATTTCTTGATTTTCTGTCCAGTTCAGCTTTCCCCTAAGCAATCTTTCCCAGTTAGTAACTAGTGGTTTATTCAGTGTACAAAGTTTATTGTTTGTTTCTGAATGTGTCCCACTTATATTTCAGGCAATAGTAACAAATTAAAGTAATAACAGAGGAGAAAGCAAATAGCGTCCAGGAAATGTCAATGCTGAGAGATTGTAACTACACAGTCACATTCTGGTTTAGGGTTTCCACGTGTTTGACTGGAAATGGGGATTCAGTATTTCTGGGAAAGAGATTGAGAAATGCACTTTTGAGTGTCCAGTATTTTCAAATTAAGTATCATTATTTCCATCTTAGACTGTGATTTGCACTGGAGGATTCCTTTTTGCTCTCTCAATTTGGATTATATATCACTATGTGGTTTATGACTCAAACACAGTCATCCGTAACATTACTGACCTAGCAACAAGGGAACCTCGAAAACTGTGCTGGACACAGGCCTGTTGGCATGGTTGTAAATCCATATTAACATTGCCTGCCTTACAGTCCGCATGCAAGCTGGTCTGCAGTACCAAATATTTCTTTTTTTACAGCTGTGTGAGTTGTGGACATGTTTTTCCTGCCTTTAATTACCTTGTATCTCATAATACAATGACTTAAAGATAATTACTTTCTTGTGATTTTAAATAAAAAGCTCATTACCAACAATTAAAGCCACCCAGAAAAACATAAAGAAGAAAGCAAAAATGTATAAATATCATACCTCCCACCCAAGACAAATTATCATTATTTTCATTAGCTGAGCAGCACCCCTCAAAAGCAATAGTATTTTAGGGTAAAATTGTATGTCCACTGCATCTACAAACAGTGATTTAAAAAGAATAGTGCTGAGACTTTTTAATAGAAAGAATGAATGCCTTCTTTTCGTATAGGGAAGTTGAACTTTCCATGAAAGAAATACACAGTGCTTGTACTCTGTGTAGTGCAGAAGCATGCTTGAATCAGAGAATCTGTGCCGAAGTGTACCTCAGCACTGGGAGACCTGAGTGTCTTTAGGAATTCACCACATCATTTATTGAATGTTTTAACTTTTGCCAGAACTGAATATATATGTGCATGTATATAAATTCATATTTGAAGTGGCAATTAAAATTATATTTGTGTCACTATGGGAAATAGAGCCTCCTCTGAACTGTCTACATTAGCAAATAGGTACTCTGAACATGTTGTTAACTTACTTGCAGAAAATCATATCTCTTAACAAATAATAGGTTAAAAAAAATAAAGTCCATCTCACATTTTTTTGTAATAGCTGCATATATTTCTGGTTCATTACTGTTAAGGGCAGACCCTGAAAAAATTGCCAGTTATTCTTGCCTTCTGGTATTCACCAGCAGAAGGGACTGTGTTGTCTCCTCCCATGGAGTGGTGATATGACTTGTTCCTAAGCCATGCAATATCGCAAAGGAGACGGAACATCACTCCTTCCATTATGTTACATTATATGGCAAAGGTCATGGGATGTCACTTCATGATTACATTATATCATATGAGACATAATCTTCTTTGAAGATCTACATTAGATTCTCTTGCTCTCTTGATGGCATTGTAGAAGCAAGCTGCAATATTATGAGCTGCCTTTAAAGAGAACATTTAGCAGGGAACTGCGGAAGCCATCTAGAGTCTGAGAGCAATCTATAAGACAACTAAGACCTGGGTACCTCAGTCCTATTTTCATAAATGATAAATTCTATCAAAAACCTAAGGGAGCTTGGGAATGGATCCATCCCCAGTTAAGCCTTCAGAAGAGAACCCAACTATTGCCAACATCATGACTGCAGTCACACAGAGGAAACAGCCAATCCATGCCAAAATTCCTGCTCCACACTGTGAGCTAATCAATGTGTGTTATTTGAAGCTACTAAGTGTGCCAAATTTATTATATGTTAATTGATAACTAATATAGTTTTCTAAGTTAAATGCAAGTGTGGACCAAAAAAATGGTATGGATTCAACATATGGATGCAACAAATTGGCAGTGCAGATAGTTTAGAATATATTATTTAATATGTATATACATTTTGGTTTGAAAATACAATGTGCATCTGACAAAATGGTGGATGGATAGAAAAGCATTATTCTCTGGGGAGCCTGAATTGTGATGCCTATTGCCATGAGGATCTTTGTGTATGTGTTTATAAGTGTACATGTATGTTACAGAATGTTTCTGACATGCCTGTTGTCCCTAGAATAGGGAAACATGAGAATCAAGACTCTCTTTATAGATGGACTAACTCAGGATATGAGTCTTCCTATGTCATTCTTTATTCTTTCACATTTATCGACTTTTATGATATGTAGATATGGCAAAGATTATTCCCACTTTACAGATGAAGGAGCATTTACTTGAAAGGATGCAGAATAAAAACAGATATAATTCATATACTAAAAGACATTTCGTAGACAATGGCACAATTATTTCTCCAAACCGCCCTACATTATATGATTTCTTATCTTCATTGTGTTGCTGATTAAACAGTTTAAGTGATTTATCCAGTTCCTCTTAGGAAGTGGCAGAATAGAAAGCTATGATGGTTAATTTTATGCGTCAGCTTGACTGAGCCATGGGGTGCCCAACATTTAGTCAAACATTATTCTGTGTGTATCTGTGAGGATCCTTCTGGATGAAATCAACGTTTGAATTGTTAGACTGAATAAAGCAGATTGCTCTCCCCAATGTATATAGGCTCATCCTATTTGTTAAAGGTCTGAAATGTTGACTCTCTCTCTTAGTCCGTTCTATGTTGCTGTAGAGAGATATGTGAGACTCGGTAATTTATAAGGAAAGGAGGTTTATTTGGCTCACAGTTCTGCAGGCTGTGCAAGAGGCATGGCACAAGCATCTGCTTCTGGAAAGGGACGTCAGGAAGCTTCCAATCATGGCAGCAGGGGAAAGGGAGAAGGGCAAGGTATGTCACATGGCAAGAGAGGAAGAAAGAGGGAGAGAAGAAGAAGGTGCCAGGCTCTTTTTAACCATCAGTTATCATGGGAACTAATAGAGTGAGGACTCAGCACAAAGTCATGCATGAAGGATCTGACCCGTGATCCAAACAGTTTCCACCAGGCCCCACCTCCAATGCTGGGGATCAAAATTCAACATGAGATTTGAAGAGGACAAATATCCAAACTATATCACCCTCCCATAACTAAGAAGGCCCCTCCTGAGTGCAGTGTGTTTTAGTTTAAGCTACTAGGAAGGGTGAGGCAGGAGGATTACTTGTTGAGCCTAGGGGTTCAAGTCCTGCCTGGGCAGCATAGCAAGACCCCACCTCTAAAAAAATGGAGCCCCTCCTGTCATAGTACACCAGATATTTCCTGTCTTCTAACTTGAACTGAAACATCCACATTTTTAAAGTCTCAAGTTTACAAATCTTGGGATTTTTTAGCCTCCATATCACACAAGCCAATTTCTTATAATAATAATGATGATGATACAATATATAGGATATATATTGTTTCTGTTTCACTAAAGAACCCTCATACAGAAGCCAAGCAGCATCCTCTCTAATGTCAAAATCAGTGCTTTTTCTATGACATTCATGCTCCTCTACGAATGAAAACCTGGCTCACATTTTATGCTAATACTAAGGAGTAAAAAAAATCCATTACTTATTGTATACCATAAAGCATGTTTTCACATGCACCATCTCAATTGTTGTGAAGCTTTTATTATATTTAGAACTGCTTTTTTACTCACATCTTCATTCACCACAATGTTAAAGAAATAGAAACATCACTGTACTGGTTGAAGCAGAAGGATTGCAGGCAAGGCACTGTCTGCTCTCAAACCCCTTCTGCAATTCCAGAGCCCCACAGAACATATCTTGAAGAAATGGTAAACATTTCAGCTGGTCTTTCACACTTCTGAGGATATGAATGACAGGGATTTTTTCTCTACTTGATATAGGAAGAAAATTCTGTGGGTTTAAGTGAATCACTCATGGTAAAGTATGTTTTCAGCAAAGCCTAAATAGCAGTGTCCTGATCTGGGATACTAGAATTCTGGCTTCATCATTTCCTCAATGATTATTTCTAAAGAAGTTGGTTCTTTCCAGTTAGCATGCTCATACAAGTCACTTATGAGCATCCCCAAACTGTTTAACATCTCAGATAGCCTAACGAATCCATAACAATTATATTGACTCTATCTATCTGAAATACAAATGATAAGGAAATAGTTTATGTTTCATATTAATAGCAAGATCATTATGTGGAAGCTAATGGAGTCTAATGGTTAAAAGAATTTTAACTGTATGAGTTAGGCAACTTTCGTTCCCTCCCCTGCTTAGATTACTTCTCTGAAAATGAGGATGATTATGCTATCTCATGGATTTTCTGTGACAATTGAAGGAACATACATAATAGTATCTGTACTACAATTAGAGATAATTATATTAGCTACCTGTAGACATGTAAATTCTTCGTAAGGTAAATATTTGTAATTTTCAGATCATGAATTGGATCTATTGAAAACATAGTTAGCAAATCAATGGCAGGTTGCCTCAATGAAGAGCAAAATGTTTTGTATAATACAGCAGAATAGAATTTCAATTTATTTTCAATAAGACCAAGTTCTACTAGCACACTGAAGTATTGAATGCCAAATTATCTCATTCAGACAAAAGTGAAATGTCCGAAGCTTAATAAAATAAGATAATTTGTTTTGGCTTTTATATTAAATTACTATTTGGCTACACACTGTAGTTTCAGAGCAGATGCCCCGCAGGTGAATGGAGCTATAGATGAGGTTACACATAAACCATATGTCCCCTTTATAAGTCTCCTTGTACTGTCTGTGGTTCATTGCTTTCCAGAACATAATGAAGACCAAGTGCTTATAGTATAGAAAGCGAGTCAATCAGAAAGCATAGAAGCAAGAATGGGGTCTCCTCGTGGTCCAGGTAATGCTTCACCTCGTTATGTAGTGGCATGCAGTGTAGAGCAGGAAGAAACATCTGTCTGACCCTAGTGGGGTTCTTGACCTCATAACCTGTAGATTTTCATGTCAGGTTCTGAAGATTGATAGGTCACTGGCAGGCTCCATGTGCTTTTTTTTTTTTTTTTTTTTAAAATGCACTAACAAAAGAGGATCCCCGTTGAGTTTTTAGTTAACTCATTAACTAGTTTAAGCACCTAGGCTGACCCCCTACAGATAATTGTTGTGTTCTCGGTACTGGGTTATATCTCACACAGTTAGAAAATATCCCTTTTTTACCTGAGTATTAAAGGTACTTTGAACCAGGCTCTCAAATAACAGATATTACGCTAAAAAGAAAATGAATCTGTAAATCAAAATGTCAAGGTTTCAATTCTTCTTCTGCCATTAAACCCTGTGAGTCCCTATTGATATTTAGCTATTCCAGGTCTTAGTAAACTCACCGTGAAGCTGAAACCGTTGAAATCCCCATTTAAACAAATAAGGAAACCGAAGTTCAAAGAGTTGAGATATTTCGTGGAAGATCACACAGCTAGTAAGCCACAGGGTCAAGTTTAAACCAGATGTGTTAGCACCACCGCCCACATTCTTGGACCTGCCCTTACATCTCCTACTGTATTGAGTGCTTATCAAAATCATTCTGAACAAGTGTCAATGCAAATTGCTGGTTTTCACAGAACACAATCTCCTCTTACATTAACTCCGTGGTCTCAAGCCAATCATTCCAACTTTTCTGAGCCTCTGTTTCCTTATCTGTAAAATGTAAATGAGATGATAACAGTAGTTAAGTCATAGCTTTATTTTAAGGACTCAATGGATTATTATTTTTAAAGTGCTTAGAACTTTAAATAAACATTGGCTATAATTATTATTATTTATTATTTCCTGAGGCTACCTAGTGACTTAAAGCAGCAATTAGTATGGACCCAGTATCAGCTGACAGACACAAGTGTCATTCACATTCAAGCAAACAGATTAATAAAGGTAAATATCACAACTAAATGCTACATTAAAAACACTGCTGTTTATGGTACTAGCAAAAGACAGTTGAGTTGAGGCTGTGGCATAATCTCTCAATGTTGGAAAGGCAATAGAATCACCTAGGAGCTTTAAAAAATGTCCATGCCAAGTCCCATTTGAGACCAATTAAAATAGAATATCTGGGTGTGGAATCTGCATATCCTTACATTTTTAAATCACTCCCACACCAGTTGATTTGGAGTTAGGAAGGGACCAGTTTATGAAGGATTTTGAATTCCAGGAAGAATTAGTATTTGGTTAGGGGAGTGAGGCTAGAAAATATTAGTCAGAGATTCTGCACAGGGCTACTATACACTTATTTATAAATCTTTTCACCTTTCAGGGATAGTTTTGCTGTCGTCCTTTGGTTCAGAATAAAGAAGCTCTTAGTTTCCTCTATTTCTTAAAGTTGATCTAAACACACTCACTCTGACTTGGTTGTTCCATAATAAAATTGTCATCTCACTGGAAGCCATCCTAATCCTATTTAGAGAAAGGCCATTTTCCTCCTGACCTGAAGTCTCACTTTTTGTCTTGCTGGCTGGGTGTTCAAGAAGTGCATTCAAACTGTTTAAAATCCTGGGAGTTAAGATGACCCTGATATTGTCAGGTAAAAATAAAAAGGAGAAGACACCAGAATGTAATTTGCTTATCCTCAATGTAGCTTTATTTCTTCCAGTTTTAAGCATGACTTTAAATTTCTTTTTGTGGTAGTGAGGACCAGGACTATGTGGGAGCTCAGAGATGGGGAATGAAAACTCTCTAGTCGTTGAGCCGTAACATATCCTCTCTCTGAGCAGTAACTCCTAACAAAAATCACCTTTTGGGTGATTTAAGCATTTTTTTTTTTTTTTTTTTGCAAGAGAGTTACCCATGTCCAACCTGGTGAGTGAATTGTCCAGTAGACTGGGATTGTTAATCAATTGGAGAAACATTTTAAGATCCATGTGTTTACAGTCTATAGCCCATTAAAGTCTGCTCTATGTATGTAGTCTTTGTCGCTCCCCAACTGCTAAGTTGTGTTAGTTTTAAGTTGTTTACTTAACTCGGGCCTTTGTTCTATCAGGAATGATATAAAAAGAAAGGAACATGAGATGAAGAGAACAGTGCCTACCCTCAAAGAGGTCATAATCCATTTGTGCATATTTGGGAGGAAGACAAAGTAAGAAACTTCCAAATGCATTGCTGTATGATAAGTACCAGTAGTGGAGAGGGTGGAACACATTGGAACAGCCCCTACCTGATCCTAGGTCAATAGAGAAAGACTTACTCAAAGAGGTGGCCTGAGTTGAGTCTTGCAGGGCTTCTCTATGAGAAAAGGGAAAAACACAGCCTGTGGAAAGGCCAGGAGAGGCAAGAAAACAAGGCTTTTCTTCAGAGGTGCAATGTCAAGGGGTGCTATGAGTGAGTCAGAGAAGAGATGAGTGAATATAACATCATGGGCATTAAATGTGAGAGGCAAGCGTTCATCCTTTATTCTGAAGGTGACTTGAAAATAATTTTGGCTTTTAAGTAGGAGAGCAACATAGTTTGGTTATTATTTTAGGTGGGAAGGAAGGCACTTCGGATTGCTACATTTAGAATCACATGGGGATGTCAGAGGAAAATTTCAGGTTATTGAAGGAATTCACGTTATATTATATAAGGAACAGATTATAGAACTGGTGCAGATTTTAATCTGGGGGGATAAGACCAATGTAGAATACCTGATGCCACGTGAAAGAGGAAGAAACGTTTTTATTCGAAATTTTTGGAAACTGAAAGACCTATTAATTATTGGTGCTGTATTTCAGTTCTACATAACTATATTGCCTCTGGGTGATCAGAGTTGTTTCAAGATGGAATGTTTTGCCTTTTGCATCTGACTGATCTCTGGTTGATGTCGTAAGTGCACATATCCAATGGATACTGGGTTGGGTCTATTTAAGTTCTTTGCAAAGACTGTATACCCATGTGGATAGCTTTGGTCACCATATGCAGCCACTAGAAAGTGTGCTGACGAAACAAACCAGTTAAAGGTCACTAGCGGAGCAAGCTTCCTCAAGGGCTGAAATGGAAGTTCAGATAATGAGAACTCTTTGTACTCATTGTAGACACATTCTTTCAATTAGAAGCAAATAACAAAGTTAAGGTCCTTAAAAATCTGTGGCCTTCACCTTATAAGCAAAACGATATAATTCAAAGAGTTCATCATTGGATCCTCCCTGCAAGGGATCTTATATCACTTTTTTTTTGCATAAGCTATCATGATTTATAGGGCACAGGCTCATCTTTGCAATTATATTACTGAACATCTTCTTTTTTTTTTTTTTTTTTTTTACTTTCCAGAAACCTGGAGGTAAAATATAGCTCATAAAATGCTACATGTTAATAAAAAGGATATTTTGAACTGGAACAAAACATAGAATAGTTATGTGTGCTTCATTTGTACAAATACTTATGTGTATAATATGTTGTCACATAGAATATGACTTCAACATATTATCCTTCACACTATAATACTGTAGAGATGATAGTCTATGAGTAATGAAAATATTTATGGGGACTCTTAGAAAAATAAGAGAAAGGAAGGTTTGTAAATATCTGTTCTTTCAGTTTAACATGCATTTCAGTGACAAATATGAACCAGTTTTCTGGTCCAGCTGAACTGAGATCTAGAACCTTTTACTTGACATTTCATTTGACATTTTGAATTAATTTGCCTTTGCAGCCATGGAACCAGAATAAAATTACTTGTTGTTGATTGATAATCTTAGAGCACTGTACCTGGAATCTATGAGGTTGAACCATACAAAGTTACTGATATTTAAACATTTTAACCTAAGAATTGGCAATTTCTATGGTTTACCCTAAGGGAAGCCTTTGTTTCAGTCTTTGTTGTACCACAGAGACTTGAAAATTAAATAAGTTATTCAACTTTTTAGAACCTAAATTTTTCTCATCCTGTTAAATGTGGACAATAGCAGCAATCTTTTAGAGGTGTGTGGATTAAATGAGACACTGGGTGGGAAAACATATTGAAAATTGTAAGGTAATTTGAATTGCATTTAGAATCCTCAAAAACCCCAGTGAGATTGTTGGGTTTATAAACTTTCACTCCCTGCTGGTTAAGTGATTGCTTGGTTAGAATACACAGGGGTTTATGTGTTTATATTTCTTTCTGAATATGATCTGACTTTCCTATTTAGTGTTTATTCTGAAAGCTGTTTTCTTCCATCCTTGGATTTACAGTACAGATTTCTTCTGAATGGGTAGAATATTTATACATTTCATTAACAATATTTACTCAGGCTTTCTGGTTCATTCATCCAGTGAAATACTCAGCAGAAAATGTGCTTGAGGATTTTCCCCCACCATTGGGGAGGTGAAATTAATTCTATTGTAATTTCCAGGAGCTTTAAGCATTTGTTTTGTTTAGGAGTAAAACAGCTGTGCCTGTGCTGGCAAAGCTTTTCTTATTGTTAATGTGCTTTGGCCATTTATATCTGGATGATACATTTTACAAGCATTGATCAGACAGTACTTTCAACAACTGTTTTATGGACTATGGTTCCAACCTCCAGTGAGGTCTTTTCAACCTTCAGTTTCTCTCCCTTTCAAATCTGTTGTCCAACTTACCAGCAGAGTTTTACTTCTAATCACAAATGGGATTGTAATATCCCTTATTTTAAAAGAATCTTGCATGACTCCCCTGTGTGTAAAGGATAAAATTCTCAATACATGGTCTAGTGTACAAGAACTTCTTAAAATATTACTTAACAACAAATTGTCTGTAGCTTTTACTCTCCCTTCTTCTGAATCCAACTTACTAAACTCTTCACCATTCTCTAAATATTCTATCATAGTGTTATTTTCTCTCTGCCTATGCACAACCTGGTCCTCTACCTGGAATGACTTCTGTCTTCTTTGAGTAGTAAAATCATCCTTATAGGACAGCTCAAATGCCATCTCTCTATGAAATCCTTTGCTCTTCCCCAAGGCAATTCATCATTTATTCCCCTTAGAACTGTGCACAATCTTTTTATGGTGATAATCGTTTTACTTACCTGTTTCTCTTTCTTCAGTTTGTGACCTCTTGTAAAGCAAGGACTCTTACTTACTCATGTTTGCTTCCCTAGGGCATAGTTGCTCAGCGAACATTTTTTAAAGGATAAATGAAAAATAAAGGATAAATGAATCCTGCTGGCACTGCCTAAATGACTCACAATGAAAATTCACAATTACTCAGTGAATGTCCAAATGTCTGAAGCTCTTAGAGAAGAAAATTACCGAAGAGTTTTCAAGAGAGAATGAGTTTCAGATATATGATTCCGTACACCCTGGCAAAATGTGAAGGGGTATACATAGGGTCTACTTCCCCAAATCTGGCCATAAATAGAGAGAACATGGAGATGATTTGTTTTGGTGTCTAGGAATAGCATCTGGCATTTGAGCTGATCACTGGCTTAATGAGATGCTATAGATGTTTGGTGTTATATTCAGATCACAGAAAGCAAATCTTTAACTGTGCTCGCCCTCAGGGAGAATACATCTGCATTAGTTGGTTCATTGCATAGGATATTTTTTGAGAGGGACAATGTTGATTTACAGTTGGCCCATAATGAGGAACCAAAAAGATGAGGGGTAGACATGACATCATTAAAGTAAAAGAAATTGAGATAATTAGATAAACGTGAAGAATGAAAGAGCTTCCATGTATTCACATTTGGGCCACATATGTGAAGAGTTGACACGTGAAAGGGCAGTGGAATGCATGTCCCATTGTGCCAAAAGGAAAGGACACTCTACAAGGAAGGCATCTTGTTTCTGTGTTACAGGGAGACAGGCTTCCTTAGCAAGTTAGCAAGTGAAACTGCCACATAAAATGGTGAGTTTTCTTGCCCTCTAAGCAGGAGGTGAACAATCATTTGTATTGCATTTATAGTAGTAGGGAGTAGACTAAACCAATGTTTCACAAACATTATTATACATATGAACAACTGAGGATTTGGGTTAAATGCAGATTCTTTTTCAGAAGATCTGGGGTGGAACCTGTGATTCTTCAGTTCTAACATATTCCTAGGTAAAGCTGATACTGCTGCTCAGTGGTTCATACTCTGAGTAATGATGCGCTGGATAACAGGGAAATATCGTAGCATGTCATAATCGTTAGGAACATAAATTTCAAAATCAGAAAGCCCTGATTTGAGTTTTAATCAGAAGTAACTTTGGGAAAGGTTCTTACCTTTCTGAACTTTAATTTCCTCATCTATAAAATAGGAATTGCTATTGCCTCTTTCATATTGTCTTGGACCAGATTAATGAGAAGATGTTTGTATGTAGAACATTTGATGTCATGCTCAGCACATACTAAGCTCCTCAATAATGTTAGTGATTATATTTTAGGTTTAACAACATAGTGCCTTTCATTTCTATGATTATATTATTCTGATTTACTTCCAAATGTGTCAGAATAATAAGAAGACAAAAGCTACCCATGAAAATTAATTAAAGTGAATTTCGTCGTTCTGATCATATGTTTAATAAAACTATAGCCAACATCAGCCCAGTGCAAAATTATTTTTTCTGAAGAGTAACTATACCTATTTGAAGGTTCAACTAAAATATCACCTATTTTTCTATTTTATACCTTCCTGATAATAACCAGGGGATTATCACTCAGCTTTTTGGCCCCTCTGTTGTACCTGCTGCAGGCATATATTACAGCATTCCTCATAGAACTATGCAAACAACTGCCTGAGAGCAAGTACATCTCCTCCTCTGAACTGGGAATGCATTACATTTATGGACTAAGTCTTATACACATAATGTCCCTACATTTATATCTAACATGTAGTATGGTCAATAATGGGTCCTCTACTATAATGGATGAGCAAAAAGCATAGATGAATAGCTTAATGGATTAATGACATGGGAAAAGTCAGTTGTTGGTGCTCACATTTTCCTTTCAAAAACTTCCTGCCCTGTCATGACATGTTCTGCCTCATATGGATGGGGTTTTGCCCCAAGATACTGTGATGATAGCTTCCATTAAGATGTTTTTAACAAAATATATAATACTTGTCTTCTCTTTGAGGAAATTGTATTTTAACCAGGGTTATTAGGAGATATGTAGATATGTGAAGATATATTATTATATAGAAACAACTAGAGGCTGAGATATGATATGGATATTTGAAGGGAATTATAGGCCATTTCAAATTCTTTTCAAATGATAAGTATGCAACTCTGTTCATGAGGTCAGTTTTCCATCATTTCAAGAGTAAAAATTAGGAATAAGGAAATTGCTCTGTTTGTGCTTTTGCTCTCCCTTTATGGAGAGGCACTTCCTTTTTTGACACCAACGAGAGACATTCCATCCACTCAGCCAAGAGCATCATGCAGAGTATGCATCATTTGAGGAAATTCAAATGGCTGGGAAGTCAAGACCTCTAGATTCTAAAGAATCTTACAGATCATCTTCTCCATTCTTCTGTTTCTAGAGACAAGAGCTATGTTGAAATGCAGGGCAGCCCCATGTTTATATCATCTTTGTGGACTAAAAATAATTTGTTTACAACTCTTTTTTTTTTTTTTTTTTTTTTTTTTGTTTTTTGCAAATACTTTCAAATAGTACAAAGGAGAGGCCAGGCATGGTACGACCCTTGCCCTGCTGACAATGGCAGCTACTAGAATTGCAAGTAGAGTAAATAGAAAAATCTCTGTAATTCCCCTTGAAACAAACTAACAAGAGTAGAAAAAATTATTGTTTATTTTATAATATTGATAATTGTTATACTATTAATAATAGTAGCTGCTATTTAGTGCTTGCAATATGTTAGACATTGTACTAACATCTAAATGCATTATCTTTTTTTTTTTTAAGATGGAATCTCATTCTGTCACCAGGCTGGAGTGCAGTGGCGTGATCCCGGCTCACTGCAATCTCTGCCTCCCAGGTTCAAGCAATTCCCCTGCCTCAGCCTCCCAAGTAGCTGAGACTACAGGTGCACATCACCATGCCCGGCTAATTTTTTTTGTATTTTAGTAGAGATGGGGTTTCACCGTGTTGGCCAGGATAGTCTCGATCTCCTGACCTCATGATCTGCCCGCCTAGGCCTTCCAAAGTGCTTGAATTCCAGGCGTGAACCACTGTGCCCAGCCTTTGGTTTGTTTTTTAATCTCTATGAAACATCTGAGAATGAAGTGCTATTATCCAATTTTAGACAATAGGAAAGTCTTCTTAGAGGTTAAATAATGTAGACAATATCAGATCTCTGTACATGCAAAGTCATGTTCTCCACCACAGAGCTCTATGCCCCGCTACCCACAGAAGCATTGTAATTTCCATTTCAAAAAACGGCACCATCGCTTGTTCAAAATCTTTAAGATTGTAGAAAGATACACAAGAGATGGACTTTCCAGATAGAATGTTTATCTTTTTGGATCATAAAGATTAACAGCAATAGTGTTTTTAAAAGCTTCTTAAGCAAGTGCCTTGGAGGTACAATAAGCACAATTCCTTGAATGTCCCTCTGAAGCTGCTCATGGAGTTTCACTCTCTATATTGGCCACTAAAATCTTTAAATAGCCCTATCTGTGCTTTGTGGCTTTCATTACAATGTTCCTCCTAGCGTCTGTAGTCAGAGGCTATGGGAAACACGTGGCTGGATATAAAGTTAACCCTAGCATGAGGCACTCAGAGTCAGCAGAGACCAGTATTAGGGCATGCAATAGTCATCTCTTCTGCAGGCTTGCTTAAAATCTTTAGGTTTTCTCCTATCCTTGAATTGAGGAATTCCCAACTTGTAAATTTCTCTTTTTGTTTTTTATGTTCAGTAAAGCTGAGCCCACCTAGAGGGTCTGGCAGACCCATTGCTCAAGTCTGTAACTGAAATTGGATGGCCCTACTTCATATTCAATTGCAACATTTTTCTTCTTATTTCTCTTTTTAAAAATCAATAAATGCTTTATGATGCCTTTAAAAGAGATTGAATGAGTGGAAATCAGGTTTTTCCATAGTATTGTGGCAACTAAACACTCTGGAATAGATCCAATTTCAAATATCCTATCTTGTCCCCCATTTGTATATTAGGTCAATATTTGCTGACTTTTTATTAGAGAGATATGCTTTCCTCAGAGAGCAGAAAAGGAAAGGAAGCCTTTCGATCATCAACATTTTTGGCCAGGAATTAGACTTGGGGACACACACACACACACACACACACACACACATGCACATACATAAGTATGTACTTGTGTATATATGTATACATATGTGGATACGTGTGTGTGTGTGTGTGTGTGTGTGTTTTGTCCTTATCATGCTCCCATTACAACAGTGGAAAAATTGAAGCCTACAAATTTCTCTTGGCTATACTGCTTTTGAGTAGCTGTGATAGAGTTCCAACCTGATAGTCTGTCTTTAAAGCCTGTGGTCATTTTTCTTAATCTTCCTATGTCCTCAAACTTATTTTTTAAAGGTAAATTCTTCCATCTTCATCCAAACCTATTTCTCTTGAGAACATACCCCAGGCTCCTGGTCATCTGGCTACAGATGCCAGGTAAAGGGATAAGTTGCCCTGTCCTGAGCCTTCTATCTATTCTATCCAGCTTCCTGTCTGTCTTGTCTTGTCCTAACTCCTTAATTCTTGCTCCTGGGAGGTGTGAATCAAACACCATACACCTGAACTGGTGCCTGCCTGAAGAGCCATGATTGATTGCCATGTACTAATTACTTGGAAGGATTGGGAGTGGGTACGAGAATAAAGATGATCACAGAACAGTTAAAAAGAGATTTGTTTCCCTTTTTGCTGCTCCCCTGTCATTTGCAAATGTCTGTTGGTTTTCTTTCAGCATATTTGTGATTAAGAATCCTGCTGAGATGACACTTGGTGATTTGAAAAGCCAAGTGTTTCTGCATTTCCGCAGGTAATTTAGCGATGCATCCATGGGAAGCCCATCCACACATTACAAGAGCAAAGCTCTCCATAACCTTTTAAAAAGTCTGTAACAATTGACATAAAAACACTAAGGTGAAATTTTCTAGTGAGAACGTAATTGATGAAATACTATTAAGATTTTCGTTAATAAATCCTTTGACTATCAGGTTTTCACTTTATCTTGCTGCTTCTCTTAAACACATGCAGCAACACCATTCTGATGATAGTTAATAACCAAAAAAAGTAAACATAGCTTTTAGGTAATTTATGTGGCAAACACGTCCATCAGGTATCATTACTGGAATCTTTCTATGTATGAGTCAGGGCCAGGGGAGAGTTGAAATTAAATCTTTCTAAGGAAAATAACCTACACAGGTTTGCAAGATTCAAAATTATAAGAGTGACCCCTAGTGACTATGAAACTGCTTAAATCTTTCCTGAATCTCAGTATAGTGTTCAATGTGAACATCTGAAGAAAGAGAATATCTTTTTTAAAGCACAAAAACTTATTCATTTTGAATTTAGTAGTTATGTTTTGAAAATAGTAGGAATGGACTATCTCTCAACCCATTGTTTTTTTGTTTTTTTTTTCTCCAGTAAAATACGTATGTGCTTTACTATTCCTTCTTTAGTTTACATCAAAGAGCCTGCATTGTGAACCTACTGCGTGCAAAGTGCCCGGAAACTCTTGAGGATGGGAAGATTAAGGTCTCCTCATGGTTTCTCCGGTGCCTGCAGACTCAGGAGGAAAGAGATAAGCAAACAGGAGCCTTGCAGGATAGTGAGGGGTGAAGGGATAAGTGAGACAACAGAGTGTAATAACAGGGGCCCTAAGAACAGAATCATTCGTATAACGGTTACATGGTCATTCCTATAGAGGACAGATCAGAATAAGAATTTACCCAATGGGAAGTAACAGGGGGTGGCTCTACCTAGGCACAAATAAATGAAACAATGTATTTTTGTGTAAGAATCACAAGTAGGCTGGGCGCCGTGGCTCACACCTGTAATTCCAGCACTTTAGGAGGCTGAGGCAGGCGGATCACTTGAGGTCAGGAGTTTGAGACCAGCCTGGCCAACGTGGTGAAACCCTGTCTCTACTAAAAATACAAAAATTAGCCAGGTGTGGTGGCAGGTGCCTGTAGTTCCAGCTACTTGGGAGGCTGAGGCAGGAGAATGGCTTGAACCAGGGAGGTGGAGGTTGCAGTGAGCCGAGATCGTGCCATTGCACTCCAGCCTGGGAGACAGAGCAAGACTCTGTCTCAACAACAACGGCGAACGACAATAACAAAAACAAAAAAGAATCACAAGTATTTCAGCAGGGATAGAGAGTTGAGCTATCAAGATGTACAAGATGGAGCTTGAGACATAAGCATGAGATAGCTCAGAACAGTCTTTGTACACTGCTGTTGGCCCTTCTGCTGAAGGCAATAGGACTAGGCTTAAGCAAGAAACTAAGGTACACTGATTAGCATTTTGGAACAACTGTCTGGCTTCTAGGCAGAAGGTGGTGTCAGAGCAACCAAGACTAGTTGCAGAGAGATCACATAGGAGGACTCCAGCATTTTCACTGTTGGAAATGTAAGGCTTCTCTTTCTTCAGCTAGATCATAGATATCTGGGCCTTGTGCTTTATACTTCATTCAAATTTGTATTATCAGTAGACATAATAGGTTTTGAAAAATGCATATTGAATAAAAATTAGCATT
Source organism: Gorilla gorilla gorilla (assembly GCF_029281585.2). Taxonomy (NCBI): domain Eukaryota; kingdom Metazoa; phylum Chordata; class Mammalia; order Primates; family Hominidae; genus Gorilla; species Gorilla gorilla. The sequence continues at coordinate 93,569,008 of NC_073242.2, forward strand.
AATTTTACTCTGAGTTAAATTACATTGCCATATCTATGTGTTCATGTATAAATGTGTTATATATACATATTTATATATGTATATATGTCTATAAATTACAAACACGCATATACTTTGATAATACATGTTAATGAAAAAGCATGTATTTTGGTTGTGTAGAAGTAGAAACATTAATTCAGATATAATAACTATATAAACCACATCATGTTTTATTTTAGAATCAAACCTTTTAAATCTTCATTACATAAAGACTTTCAGTCAGGCACCGTGGTGTGCATTTATGGTTCCAGCTATTTGGGAAGAGGCTTGAACCCAGGAGTTTGAAGCTGCAGTGTGCTATGATCATGCCTGTGAACAGCCACTGAACTCCAGCCTGAGCAGCATAGCAAGACCCTACCTCAAATTTATGTATATATGGAACCAGAAAGTACCTGTGTTATTGATATTAAATGAACCAGAATGTACCTGTATTAAGTGAATTATTATATTAAATGAACCAGAATGTACCTGTATTATTGATATAATAAATCAAATATATATATTTATTACATATATTAAATATATAAATATATATTAAATATATATATATATATATATAGAATTAGATGGATCAGAAAGTACCTGAAGAAGGTTTTGTATCCCTAGTTTTTTCAGATATGATGTCAGAAATCCAAACATGGAACTACAAACCTTGTATTGATGATTGAATTCTCACCTTTCTGATACATCAAAACATTTACTTCAACATCTTACTACCTTAGTTTGCTAGGGCTGCCATAAGCAAATGCCACACACTGAATGGCTTAAACAACAGAAATTTATTTTCTCACATTTCTGGAGGCTGGAAGTCCAAGATCAAAGTGTTGGCAGGTTTGGTTTTTCCTGAGGCCTCACTCCCTTGGCTTGCAGATGGCCACCTTCTTGCAGTGTCCCCACACAGCCTTTTCTTTGTGCTTCCCTGATACCTTTTCCTCTTCCTATAAGGATACCAGGCATATTAGATTAGGGCCTTAACTAATCTGTCCTCTGACCTCAACCTCCAAATATACAGTCACATTGGGAATTAGAGTTTTGACATGTGAATTTTGGGGCAACACAATTCATTCCATAACTGTTATAAATTTCCCTGATCAGGAAATCATGAAGAAGAGACCTCTTCTTCTAGAGTTATACTTTAAGGAAACATCTTGAGCACAATCAGAAACTAGACTTTTGGCAACAGGAAAAGCAATAGCATTGGAAACTGTAGTGGAGGCTGTGGTGTGTTACCCTATTGTTCCCTTTAAAACTAGGGCATTCATTCCTCTAGCTGCTGGAAGTGTTGCCTGCTGAGAAAGCTCAAGGCTAGGTTGCTTTCCAGAATTTCCCAAAGCCAAAATCAGTTTCTTTGTCCAATGCTAGGTAGCAGTACAAATCCAAAGATGCACCAATATAGGCTTCCAAAGCCTAGCCCCTAAGCTTCTGCATGGATGGGACAACTCAGAAGTGGCATCCAAAGTCCAGACCTTCTTGTGTTGATGGCTAAATCCTTCACTGAGACTGCATTTCAGCCCATCTTCTACCTCTGCCCAATTCTGCTTTCTACCTTCTCTTCCGCAGAGTGGAACAGAGAGCACTGAACACAAATCTGTTCTATTATTCCCAAGAAATCTAATTATATATATGCCAAACATTGGAATGATGAATAACCTAAAATAATCCATTTTAATGACATCAATCTGTGGAAATAGAGGACATAATTTATATCCATATTGTTTTTAAATTATTGATTATTCCTTACTAAATTTGTTTGGTATTACATTGCACCATGATATAAGCACCATGGGGACAGAAATGCTATGAAATTAGTTCTTAGAAGCATTCATAGCATCAAATAATATACCTGAAATATTGGGCATACCAATAAAACTTAAAATTTTAGCTTATTGCATATTCCTTAGAAAGCAGATAAAAATCTTAGTATAGTTTTGCATGTCCAATTATTGTATATCCATCAAAGACTGGGTCAAAAGCTACTCCTTCATAATGTTTGCATTGATTTACCCCAGGTAAAAGAATCAGTCCTCACTGAGTTCTCTGCTGCTCCTTTGCAATGTCTGTTCCTTCCTGCCATCTATTACAGTTATTTAGCTCTCTTTGTTACATTTTTTTATTAATCAGCAAACCATGAAGTTGAATGAAGGAAATTGCATCCATTCTCCATGATGGCTGAAGAAGGTGTGGAGGAGGGAAGCCACATGTGGATGGAAGCTTTTTGAAGCATAAACATTTGGATACACTCTAAGATTTGGAACAATCTTCACCATGATCAGGAAATCATTTATATTGCAGTATCCCCTAGTGTGCCTAAAAATGTGATGTGTTCACTTTGTCTTACAATTGATTTCTAATTACTTCAAACTCATATATCTTCTTTGTGTATTAAAGTAAATTTCAAATAATGGAATGTCAAGCATCAGAATAGAGGGGTAGAGATGTACATGTATTGCAATTATGTCCTTGATACTGATTTAAGTAAGCACTACCTACCTCTATTCTAACATTGTTGTAGATTATGAACCCTGGTAAATTGTATAGCTGCCACCTTTGTCTGCCTGATCCTATACGCTTAAATCTGTCCAGTCCACCTATGTATGAAGTGGGAGGAAGAAAACCAGTACAAACTAAACTTACATCTCCAGCATTACATCAGGAAGTTCCAGACCCCCTCAATATCTCCTGAATAGGTTCATGCTCTCATTCAGTTCTGCTGCATAACAAATTCTTGAGCTCTGAGAGTTCTCTCTCACTTCTAGAACTCATCTTGTTGTGGCATGTAGAATTTAACTCCTGCATCTTAAACATGCTACTTTTTGTAGGACAGAGTTGGAGCTCACACTCTTTCTGTTCTTTAGATATTTGAGTCAATGAACTGTTTTCAACAAATATGAATAATGGCTGTTTTTCAGATAGTTTCTGCTTAATTTAGGTTCCCAGAAATAAATACTGAGATGGAGAATTTTGGGCAAGACTTCTTTTTTTTTCTTGGTGAGTGCTGTCTTCAAGATTGTCCTAAGTTGGGATGAGGTGCTTTTTATGCCTTTCCATGAAAAAGTTATTTGAGGTAGGCTGCCTCCACGGGAGAGGATGTGATCTTGGCAAGACAACTGTCTTTATCTGAGGCAATTCTCCAAGATGCTTGACAACTGAGGGCTGTCTGTTGGCAGCATTCCCAGCAGCTGAGGAATAAGTCCTTCTCTGTCTTAAAGTGAGATCTGGATAGTGTTGCATAGGCTCCTATATTTGGTAAGTTCCAAGAACCTTCCGATAGGTAAATATGTCTTAATAATCTAATTTTTGGAAATATAAGAAAAAATTCAGTGTGATGGTCTTCCTGTGAGAATAATATAGTATTTCTCAAAGTGTGATTCTGGAACACCACTACTACTAGGAATATGTTGGATACTGAATAACAATCTCTGGCGATTGGTTCAAGGTCATTATATTAATTAATACCCCCCTAAAACCAAGTGAATCAGAACTTCTAGAGTCTGTGGAAAAGACTGCCGTGTAAGAGGGAGGATTTTCCTGGACTTAAGGCAAAGCCCTCTTTACTGGTATGTGTGTTTGGTGGGGGGAAGGGAGGCAGGTGTGTGTATGTGTGTTGAATGAATGATAAGTATTCATGTTGATAATGTGACACAGGTAGCAATTTAAGTGCAAATGGTATATGAAGGCCTATTTTAATAAAAACAATATTTTGAGGATTTAGGTTATTTTGTTAAAATAGACTTTGAATGAGTGTCGAAAAATTTTTGAAAGAGCAGTAAATTCATTGGAATGTAAGATATTTAGCCATTTCAAGTATCCATAAGCAACCTCAGTTATCCAAAATCATTTGGAAGCCTTTGGATAAATGGGAATTTGGTTAAAATATCTGGTTAGATGGTGGCCAGGAATGAATCACCAGCTAGTGAAACCCATCTAGTAATAACCTGGGATCTACCAAACAAAACTATTTTGTGCACAGGGTCTGCAAGAGACGATATAAATGTTGGCCTTCAAGATAGCCATGATTTTTTAAAATTATCACAATGGATCAAATTCATTGTCATTAATATCTCAGCTCTGTCAGCCCCTTGCCTTCCAGCTCAATGATGATGTCTCAACATTTACATCTCCATCTGCAATATCTTGGCTAATCTCCAGATATATTAATTCAAATTCCTGCTTGAAATCTCTACTTAGATTTCATATAATCCCACCTGAGCATTGACAGAGCCAAAAGCAAACCTTTTATTCTCTACCACATCCTTCCAAATCTGTTTGTTCTCTGGCCTCCCTATGTCATTAAGTAATGCCACCATATTGAAATTGTTCAACTGAAAACTTGGAAAACAATCTCAATCCATGACTCCTTCAGCACCTTCCTAAAGCTAAATGTAGTATAATTGTCTCCAACTGGCCTTCTTTTCACTCTTCTCCCAACTCCAAGCCTATATTTTCTCCCTACAGCAGCCAGAGTCTTCTTTTCATATTATCATTAGGTAGCATTATTACCCTTTTGAAATATCATCAAAATATTTTCATAATACATTTTATAACATACCAATGACACCTACCATATCATACACATTCTTACTTGGCATGACCCCTGCTCATTTTTCCAACTCTTTTATCATTCTTTTCCTTGTTTATTCTTCAAAGCACAATGACATTCCTATTACTTCTGGGAAAATAAAAGTGAATTCTTATCTTGGAAATTTTTTCTTGCTGTATTCTTTTTCTGGAATTATCTGCC